>NW_026054868.1:424061-592550 GCF_022478755.1 Daldinia loculata | reverse complement strand
ACTAAAACAAACACAAAAAACACCAAAAAAAAAAAAAATAAAAAAAAAAAAAAGTTTTTTTTTTTTACAGGGTAACCGCCTCTGGGACTTAGAAGTTTGAGCGGTTCTTTCGGAAAGATTTAACGGACATTTTTTTTTTTTTTTTTTTTTTTTTTTTTGCCCCCCTCCTTTTGGCCCCTAATCCCCTTTTGGCCCTTACCTCCCATAACAAAATTTCGAGACAGATCAGGAGCTTGCGACTGTTTGTCGATGAAATTTTAAGTTTATATAACATTACATTATAATATTATAAACTTTAACGTAATATATTTTTAAAAACGTTATAATTAATGTTATAACCGGTATTATAACCGGTATTACGGTTAATTATTACTTTAAAACGTTTAAAACGTTTAAAACGCGTATATTTATTAATAATAAAATTAATAAATATTTTAAATTAATTAAAATTTATTTTAAACACGTTAATATTATTATTTTTAAATAATATTTTAATATTGTTTTTAATATTAAAAAATTTAATGTAACAAAAATCGTTTAAATTGCTTTAAACCATAAATTCGAAATTGTTTTTAAAGTTATACCGGGGTTATAATTGGTTAAAAAATTATGTGGTTAAAAAAGGTATAACCGTATAAACGATCTCGAATTTATGGTTTAAGTTAATTAAGATAAATTAAAATAACATTACTATTAAAATAACATTATTTAAATACAAATACATGGGCCATGCGTTATATGGCGTAAACGGGCGTAACCCGCGTTTTTACGAAATATGGTTTAAATTTATTAAAATAAATAATATTAATATTTAATCGAGGTAATTATTACGCGTTAAATGAAAAACGAAATAAATATTTAAAATCAATTTATTATTTATTTTAAAATAATGATAATATATTTTGTTATTTACGTTTTTACATTATTAATTAATTATAACATAATAATATTATTAATATAAAATTATTTATTTTATAAATATGTTAATTTAACCTTTAATAAATATTATAAATATATAAAAATGTTATTAATACAAAAAATAATATTAGTTTAAATTGGTTTAAAAAAACGATTTTATACCGTGTAAAATTTGCGTTTAAATTTACGTTTAAACGTTTAATTTTAAAAACGTAATTATATAATAACGCGAAAAAAAAGTTATTAATATTAAAGTACCGGTTATATAATTATGTTATATAATTAAAATTATACTTATATATATTGTTTAAAAATTAATTTATACATATATAAATAAATATTTTTTATTTAATAAATTTTTTACTTTTTATATTTAATTTAATATAATTAATTAAAACATTTTATTTAAATTACTTTATTATTTTTTACTTTTTATATCATGTAATATACGATAACATTATTATTATTTTAATAAAAATTTATTTATTTTATATAAATAAAGTTTTAAAATATAAAATATTAATATATTATATTTAAATAAAATTAAATCTTTATCAAGTAATAAAAATAAATATATTTTATTATAATAATAATTTTTAATAAAACTTTTAATATTTAAAATTTTAGTTATATTTTTAAAATTTTATTATAATAATAAATAAATATAATAATTTTAATAAAAAATTATAAATATTTAATAATTTATATAATATTGTTAAATTACCCATTAAAAATTAAAATATTATTTATTTTATTATATTAAAAAAAGTATTAAAATATTATTTTATAAAATTAATTATAAATAATTAATTGTCGTACAATATATAAAACGTAATTTTATATAATAATTACGGCGTCGTTTTTTATATTTAACAATTATAAACCCGGTTCGTGTAATGGTAACATTTACAATTTTTTACATTTAATAATTACGTTAATTTTAAATTTAACAAGTTTTAAAATTAAATTAAATTTAATAATAAAGCAAAAACGCAGGTTTAAATTAAATTAAAAACATCGTATAATACCGCATTAAATAAGTTAAAAGCTTAAGTTTTAAAATTAAAATTAATTAAAATTACCGCGTTAAAAATAAAAGTACGTTTTATTAATAATTAATAACATATTATAATATTAAATTTTAAAAAGTTAAAAGTTAAAATAAATTAATATTATAAAAAACTTTAAAAACGTTAAAATATTATAATTTTAAATAATTTTATTATATATAATTATTTAAAAAATATATTACATAATATATAAAACGTAATTATTATATAACGATTATAACGTCGTTTTTCGTGTTTAACATTAATAATAATATTTATTTAAAAAACAAATTTTATTATATAAAAATATTTTTTTAAATTATTAAAATATATATATATTAAAATATTTTAATATAAATATTTTTACCGTATAAATTATAAACTTTAATAAACTTTATTTAAAATACTTAAAAATATTTATTTTAAACCGTTAAAATATTTATAACAATTTATTTTATAATTATTATAACAAAATATATTTAATATATAATTTATTAATTGTAAAACTGGTTTTATATTAAAAATCTTTGTTATTTCCCGAAAAGATTACGGGACTTTTATTTATTTATATATTTAGTTTTAAAGCTTTTTTTTTTCCTTTAATGCTTTAATTTATAACTTACGATCGTAACGTAAGTTATTATAATTTTAATATAAACCATTTATTAACACGTTTTTTAATTTATAATATTTTCTTTTCATTTTTTAGCTTTGTTTTTTAACAAATGAAAATCCCCGTAATAAATAATTATATAATTTTATTGCTTTTCTTTTCGTAACCTTTTATAATAAATAATTATATAACTTTATTACTTTTTTATTATTTATCTTTTTATATTTTTATATATTTAATTATTATAATTATTTTATTTATTTTAAACGTTTTATATTTTATATATATATTAACTTAACCGTTTTATTTTATATTTTAATTTTTTTAATTTATTTTAAAATAATTATTTTAACTTTTTTTTTTAATTTTAATATATGTTATTATTGGTTTTTAAAATATAACTTTTAAATTTTATTAACGGTTATAACATATATATTATTATTTTAACTTTCGGTTTTTTAAATATATTAACTTTTAATTTTTTATAATTTTTCGATTCATTATAATTTTTTTTAATAACTTTTTTTACCGCATTATTAACGTTATTTTAATTGTTTAAATCAGTTATTATTATTACTGTTGTTATTACCGTTATTGTTAAACTTTTTATTTTTTTTAATATGCCTTTTATATTTAATAATAAAATCGGTTTTAAAAATTTATATTTTAATATTTAATATTTAAAAAAAAATACGTTTTTAAATTATTTATTTTTTAACTTTACTTTTAACGCCATTTAAAAATAAAGTTTATTATTATATTTTTAATATTATATTATTAACATTTATATTTTAATTAATTAAATATATAAAAAATATAATTTATTTTATAAAATTATTGCTATTATATTTTAACGTTTTTAAATCTTTTTATAATAATATTTTTTATTATTTTTTTACGTTTAATAATTTATACATAATTATTAAATTATATCCGTATTAAATTATAAATTTAAAATTAATTATAATAATTTTTTAAAAATATTATTAATAATTATATTAATTATTTTAAAATTATTTACATTATTAAAATAAATGTTATTAATATGTTTAATAAATTATAACGTTATAAAAAAAATTATATTATATGATAAATTTTTTAAATTTCTTTAAAAGTAATTTTTTTTTAAAACTTTTAATTAAAATTATACCATTATAATTTATTTCAAGTGACTTTAAACCCGATATTTTCAAGTCGGGTTGCGCCCGTTTTACGCCACGTAACGCGTAATCCGTATGTTTATACTTATAAATTATAAATAAAACATTTAAAAATATTTGGTTTAAAGTTATATAATATTAAAAAAATCTTTAACGTTTTTATTAATAATAAAGAAATTATACATTATATTTATAATAATTTAATATATTATAATAATGTATAAAATAACTTTAATTTTAATAACTTAAAATTAATAATATATTTTTTTAAACTTTTTATTTTTTTTATATATTTATACAATATTACGCTTTTATATATTAAACTTTAACGTTTTAAAATAATATATATTTAAATATAATAATTTAAAATTAATAATATTATTTTTTAAACTTTTTAACTTTTTTTATATATTTATACAATTTTATAAACCAAACTTTAACATTTATTACAGCTTTAACATTTATTACAAGTTTAACATTTATTACAATTACCGTTACATCCGGTGTTACGGTTAACGCGTTATAACCGTTATTATGGCCACTTTTAACACTTTAAAAGATTTAAAACGCGTAAATTTAATCGATAAGTTTAATAATAAAGTTAATAACTATTATATAATTAATTATTATTTATTATAAATATACGTTAATATTATTATTTTAATAATATTATTAATATTGTTATTTTAAAACGTTAAACATATGTTTTTAATATGTAAAGTTTTAAAATTGTTTTAAATTAAAAATTTAATATTGTTTTAAAAAGTTATTCCGGGTTTTAATTAATTAAAAAGTGGTATAGTCAAAAAAGGTATAACTTTTTAAACCAATTTAAATTTTTGGTTTAAAACATTAAAATAAATTATAATTTCGTTATTAATAAATTATTTTTATTATTTACGGTTAATTTTTAAATAATGTTTTTTATTTAAAAATATATATTTAAAATATTTTTATATCATTAATTATATAATTTTAAATCTTTATTAACATTTATTATTATATTATAATATATATAATATAATATTATTTTTTACGCATTGTTTTTTAACGCAAAATAAATTTATATGTAATAATTTTAATTTAATTTACAAATAAATATATATAAACATTAAATCAAATAAAACTATTATATAAAATTAATTTTATATTAAAAATCGTTATTATTTCCAAAAAAGATTATAAAACCTTTATTTATTTATATATTTAACTTTAAGGCTTTGTTTTTTTTTAATGTTTTTATCCGTAACTTATAATCGTAACGTAAGCTATTACAATTTTAACGTGGACCATTTACTAACATTAATTATTATATAAAATTATTCCATTTTTATAATAATTATTATTAAATTTAAATATATTTTTAATATTTTATATTTAAACTTATAAAACGTAATAAATGTTTATACGCGTTATTAATTATTTAATAATATATTTTTATAATAAAATAATAACAATTAATATTTAATAAATAAAAAATATAAAAATAATAAACTTTTATATTAATTATATTTTTTTATATCATAAGATATTATAATAAAAAAATATGTTACACATAATAAATAAAAATATTAATTTATTTACCATTTTAAAAAAAAAACGTTATAAAAACGCAATTAATAATTAAATTAATAATATTAACAAAAATTATAATTAATTTTTAATTAATTATAAAAAAAATAATGTTAAAAATATTAACATTAAAAGTAATGTTAAAAATAATATTTATTATAATATTAATTAATTTAATAATAATATTAAAAATATAAATAAAAAATATATATTATAATTTATAACATTTATAATATTATAAACGGTAAAAAATAATTAATATTTTAATTAAATTATTTTTTACATTATAATAAAATTTAATAATTATAATATTAATAAAAAAGATTATATTTTTATTAAATAATTAATATGTTTTTATTTTTTAAAATATAATGTTTAATAAAAGTATTACGGATATTTTTTCCGAAAAAAACCTTAATTAAAAACGTTATAAATAACATAGTTATACGTTAAATTAAATATTATTACGGTAAATTAATATATTATATTTTTAATAATAATTTTCGATTATTTAATTTGAAAATAATATATATATTAACTTTTTTTTAATATTATAAAATTTTATATAATATTTTTAAATATATTTTTTTAATATATATTAAAAATATAAACTATGTTAATATATATTTAATTAATATTAAAAACTTTTTAATAAATTAAAGTAAATAATATTTTATAATATATAAATAAAAATATTTTTAATTTTTATTTAATAATTATAATATAATAATAATTTATAATTATTTAATAAAAATTATATTATATTAAATATATAAATAATTTAATTAATTAATAATAATGCATTTATATAATATTTTAAATGTATTAAATATAATAGTTTTAACAAAAGTTTAATTAAAAAAATAAAAAAATATTATTATTAATGTTAATTATATAATAAAATATTTAATAAATTTAAGTTTATCGTTAAAAATAATATTAATTTTAGTTATTTAATAATAATTAATATAATATATATAAACGTTAAGTTTATATTATATATAATTAATAAAACCATTTTTTTTAAATAATAAAATTTTTAAAAAATATAATTATTAAAAATATTTAATATATTTTAAAAAAAATGTAAATAAATATTTATTTAAAATCTTTTGATAAATTAATTTATAATATTAGTAAAGATTTTACGTTTAATTAATTTAATTAATAAATTAAAATAATATTATATATTATTATAATAAAATTATAAAATTATAATAATAAATTATTTTAATATTAAATTTAAATATATTTCATAAATAATTATAAAAATTAATAATAATTTAATACTTATTTTATTAATATTTAACGTTTATTTATAAATAACAAATAAGTTTTTAAATACATTTTTATTAAAAATATATAAAGTAATTATTATAAAAATAATAACGGAAATATATACGTTAAAAATTATATAATAAATTAATAACCTTTTAATTATATATAAGAGTTTAAATATATTATTAACGTTTAAAATACCATTTTTATTAAAAATCAAAATATAATAAAAAAACAGTTAAAATAAACTTTATAAATTATTTATTAAAAATAATAATATATATATTATTTAAATTAATAATAAATTATAAATTTATAAATTACAACCGTATAATTTTATTATTATAATAAAATAATAATTATATTAAAAAAGGTTTATTATTTAATTAAACTTTAATAATAATAATAAAATAAATGATAAAATTTATAACTTTTTATAATTTATAATATTTATTACAAAATATAATAAGTTTTGTAATAATAAAAATAAACTTAAAATTATTAATTTTAATATTGTTTATATAATATTACATAAGAAAAAATATAAAATATATATTATTAAATTATATTAAAAAAATAAAATTATTATATTAAAATAATTATTTAAAACCTTTTAAAAAGTTAAAATAAAGGTTTTTATAAATAAAAAAGTCTTTTTATTTAAAAAATATAACATAGTTAAATATAGTAATTATTATATTTATAATTTACCTATGATATAAAAAATCACGTTTAATTAATTAAAACTACAGTGACTCGAAAGAATAAACGTCAAATGGCTTTTTTACATTAAAAGTCATTATGTTTACTTATTTATATTTATTTAAAAATGTATATAAATATTTTATATTAAAATTGAATAAATTAAACTAATGTAAAACGGATTTAATGGCCTTTTTATTTTTATATGAAGAAATCGTTTAAATTAATTAAAAAATGTTAAAGTGGAGTATTTTTAAAAAGTGTTAATTTTGTATGGGAAAACCGTTTGATATACATGTTTTAATAAAATATTTAAAATAAAATTAAGTTTAAATTCGAGGATTTAATTTAAAATTATGGAAATTTTATATTTATAACTATTATAAATTAAAACAATTATGGTAATATTTCAAATTTAATTACTTATAAACGTAATTAATTATATTTATTTAAATTATTTTATTTTTAAAACTATTTATTAATTTATATTTTATATTTTATAAGCCTTTTAAATAGTTTAACTTTAAAAAATATGGATAAATTATATCATTGGCTAACGTATTTTATCATATAAAAAGTGTATTTTTACTTATATAATAAAAACAGTTATTTAATTTACAAATCGTTATACACCATGTTACATTACCATTTAACGTTTATTTTTTCGACCCATTATATAATAACTTAAAAAAACATATATTAATTTAATCATTAACAGTTTAACGTATTAATTAATAAATCTTTATTATTATAACGATTATATTATTAAAAAACAAAATAATTATGTAAATATAAAATATTTTACAAATTTATATACAGTTAAAAACAAAACTAACGTGTATAATACTAGTAAAATTATTATAAATAATAATATATTAATATTTTACAAACACAATTATAATAATAATTAAACCTTTTTACAAAATATTAAAAATTAAAATTAATTAATAAATTACTTATATACGTTATTATACGAATAAATTAAAAATAATAATATTTATATATAATTTATACTTATTAATAACAGTAAATAAAAACCCGTTTAATTTTATAATAATATAAATAAATAATATATTAAATTTATTTAATAAAGTTTTTAATAATTATAAAAAAAATTAAATTAATAAAACTTAACTTTATTATAAAATTAAAAAATTATTTAATTATAAATAACTTATTAATTTTTAAAAGTTATATTTTAAAATTACATAATAATAATAACTTTTATTTAAATTAAAAAAATAAAATTAAAAAAAGTTACATTAATTAATTATAATTATAATAATATAACGTAATAATATATTAAATAACACGTTAAAAACGTTTATTTGATTATTATTTATTAATTTAAAATTATTTTTAATTTATTAACAATAAGTTAATAAATTAAATTATTGCTTTTAATAATAATTAAATAACGTAAAAAAAGGTTTATAATATTTATTTTTAAATTTAAAAATTATTACATTATACGTTTTTATTAACATATTATTTATAAATAATTTAAATTCTATATTATAATTAAAACATATAATTACCTTAATAAATAAAAATTTAAATAATAATTCTCTTACAATTATAAATAATATAATTTATCAAAATTTAATAAAATATAAACGCGTTATATATAATATATTACTAAATAAAATATACGTTATAATTAAAAAAATAAATATGTTTATTATTATAATTATCATATTTATAATTATTTTTAAAAAGTTAAACTTATTTAAAATTTTCGTTATAATTTATATAAACTTTTTTTCGTTATATAAATATTTTATTAAGTTAAAAAAAATTATTTAATAACAAATATTATAACATTATAACAATTATATAAACGTTAAAAAATTTGTAAAATTTATTAAATATATAATAAAAATAATTTTATTAACGTAATAATAAAACCTTTTTTAAATAAAAATTTATAAACTTTTATTAACATAAATATTTTAACAATATAATTATAAAAAAAAAAAAAGGAAAATATATGCATATATATATATATATATATATATATAATATAATTAAATTAAAGAAATTAATAATTATTAAAAAAAATTACCAATATTAACATATTATTAATAAATAATATTTAATTAATTATTTAAATATAAAATTATTTTATAACGTTTTACCGTTTTATAAATAAAATAATAAAATTTATTAACTTTAATTAAACATTTACATTTTTATAAAACAATTGGTTACATAAATTTACTTTTATTAAAATAATATATAATAAATAATATATTACTTTTAAAAATACTTTTACTTTTAAATACCGCTTTTTATATGTAAACTTTGTTTTTTTAACATAAACCTTTTTTATTAAATTATTTTAAAATTATTATTATAATAATATAAATGGTAATTATAATAAAAAAGTAATTTAATATATTATTAAAATATTAGTATAAATTTTAAATGATACGTATAAATTTATTTATTATATATTATAATGGTTATTATTTAATTTATTTTTAAAATAAATTGTTATTTATATACGTAATTTTCGGTAAAAACGGTAAATTTAAAAATATAACATATTATTTTTATTTAAAACAAATGTTATATAAAGTAAATAATCATAATTATGGTATAATTATTATAACAGTTATAAAAAGTTATAACGTTAATTATAATTATTATATAATTAGTTAATTATATAAAAATTACGTTATACGTAATTATACTTAAATAATTTAAACTTTTATATATTATTTATAATAATTTATAACTTTTAATAATTTATTAATTAAATATATGTTTTAAATTAAAATTAATTATAACATTAATTATAACATTAATTATAACATTAATTATAGTATTAATTATATCGGTTATAATATATTAATCGAAATATTAATCGTAATATTAATCGTAATGGTAATTGTAATATTAATCGTAATACCGGTTATAATACGCGTTATAACATGTATTAAAATTATTTAAATATATAAAAAAAAGTTTAAATAATAATATTATTAAATTAAAATTATAATAAAAAATAGTTTATATTTATACATAATATTAATTATATTATTAATTAATTTATTAATTATATTTTTAATTATATTACATTTTTACCATTTTTACATTTAATATTTTTTTAACATTAAAGTTTAATATATAATAACGTAATATTATATAAATATAAACAAAAATAAAAAAAAATAAAAAATTAATATTAACATTAAATCATAATAATAAAAATTATTTTATACATTATTATAATTTATTAAATTGTTAAAGATTTTATTATTTATTTTTATTAATAATTTTATGTTAAATGTTTTTTATAAATTTAAAATAACTTTAAACGTAAATTCGTAAAACGTTTTACCCGTGATTTATAAATATAATCACATAAATCATACGTTATATAACGTAAATAAACGTAACATGCTTTTATAAAATTTAAGTTTAAAATCATTTAAATTAATAATTAAAATATTTTTATTTTAATAATTAATTTATATTATACTAATCAATTTAATAGATTTATTATAATAATAATATAATTTAAATTATAATAAATATATATTTATTTAAAAATAATATTTTTATTATTTTCATTTTAAATAATATAATTAAATAAAATACATATAAAATAATTAATAATACCGGAAATAATATAATTAATTTTAATAACATTAAAATTTATTTTATAAATAATAATACCGAAACAAATTTTACAAATAATATTAAAACCGATTTTACAAAAAACATAATTAATTTTATAAATATAATTAATTTAATACACAATTTTATTAAAGTTTAATAAATTTAATACATAACCGATAAAATTATAAAACATTACAAATTATGTTAAAATATATTATAATAATAATAAATATAAAAATAAAAATAAATAATATAATTTAAAATATAATATATTAAATAAAAAGTTTAATAATTTTTACAATTTAAATAAAAATAACCTCGTTTTTATTTAAACAATTTAATTAAATAAAACTTTTATTTTAACCGTTTTAATTTATTTTAATTAATTAAACGAAATATTTTATTAAATAAAAAGTTTAATATAAAATTAAATTAAACGAAAGAATTTAACAAAATTTAATTAAATAAAAGATTTAATTATATATTTAATTGTTTTTTAATTTAATTTAATTTAATTTATTATTATTATAATAAATTAAAATTTATTAATAATTACGTTATAATAAAAAAATTAATATTAACATGTTATTACGTAAAGATAATTACGTAATAATACGTAATTAATTTTTACATAAAAAACAATTTTTTTAAATAACATTTACATATATAATTTATCATTAATATAATAACAATTATTATAATAATTTTATTTTATATTATTTGTTTTTTTTATTACATTATTTTTTATTTATTTAATTTATACGAATATTTTATTATATTAATAAATATTTAATAATTCTATTATATATTTAAAAAAAACAAGGTTAAATAAATAATATATAAAACTTTTATATATTATTAAATATTTTTTTACCATATAAATTCATTATTATACACATGTACTTTTAAAATAATTTTAACTTTTTTAACTTTTTAAAATGTATGTTTTATTACTAGTTAAAATCCTTACCGTTTACCCGGTAATATTTTTATTTTTGTTTTTATTTTTACATTATATTTTTAATGTAATTTTATATTACATTAATTAAATTTAATTAATTTAATAATATTATAAAATTTATACATTTTTATTTAATGTAATATTATATTACGTTTATTTGGTTATATATATCGGTTAAAAATTATACGGTTATATATAATTACTTTAAAGTAAAAAAGTTAAAAACGAAGTTTTTTAAATGATTTTTAATATATATATATATATATAAAGTTAATTAATTAATTAATTAATTAATTATATTATATAAAGTTATTTAATTAAATATAAAATTGGTTAATAAAAAAACGTTTATATTAAAAATTAAATATTTTATTAAATTTAATAAAGTTAATATAAAAAATATAAATAAACATAAATAAATTTATATAAAAATATATGTAATATTTATATAATATTTATTAAACTTATTATTTATGCAATTATAACGTACATATTGTTTATTTAATTTTATTTTTTAAAAAATATAATTATACGTTAATGATTATATATATTAAAATTTCTTCAACAAACAATTGCAAGTTTTTTACTTTTTAAAAAATTTTATGCAAGGTAAAAATAAATTGGAAATAAAGGCAAAAAAAAGGGGTAATTATCTGTTATATTTTTTTAAAAAAATAAAATTTATAAACGTATATTATTTTTTTATTATTTATTATTAAATTTTCTTTAAGGTTTTTAATACGTTTTATTAATTAAACTGTTTGCGTTATTTATAAAAAATAAATTATAAATATATTAAAAAATTAATAATATTATATTTTTTAAAAATTAAATAATTAATAATAACAAAGTAATAAATAATATAAATAAATATTTAAATTAAATAATTAACGTTAATTATAGTTAATTTATTAATATAAAAGTTATAATAATAATATAATTATTAATGTTATAAATAAATTATTGTTAATTTTAAATATATATTTATATCCGGCCAAAATTTTTAAATTTTTTAACTTTATAAACTACTTTATAAAAAAACCGCTTTATTATTATTAATAAAAGCGAAAAAGTTTATAATTAATTTTGGTAAATTGTTAATTTATAATAATAATAATAAATATTAACAAGTAAAATTAATTTATTATATAACGTAAAAATATATTTAATTTTATTTTTTTATTTTTTTATTAATATGTTTTATTATTTTTTTACTAATATGTTTAAATATTAATTAATAAATAAAATAAATTTAGTTTTAATAATAAAAGTTAAAAAAGTAAAAAAGAAATAGTTATTTATATGCGTAAAAACGATTAAAAGTTTAATAATAATGGTATAAACGTTTAACTGTGGCATTATTAACCACGTTTGCTTTTTTTTTGTTATCATTAAAAAAGTGCGTTATATGGTTAATGTTTAATATATGTTATTTCTTTTCGGGTAGTTTTTTTAATGTTATTTTTTAAAACAGATTTTATTAAAAAACGGAGGAATTAAAAGTAAATGTAAAGAAATTAAATTAAATAATAATTTTATAATAATAAATAATATAAAAGATTAAATATAATAATAATAGTAAATAATTTAAAAAAGTTAAAAGAAATTAAAAGAAAATAAAGATTTATATATTAATTAAATAGGTAATATTAAAATATAAAAGTTAATAATATTATTAAAAAAAATGGTAATTTTTTTTTAACATTAATTCGTTATATTAATTATATAAAAAATAATAAACGTAAGTTTTTAATAATAAAAAAAATAATGTAATTAAAAACTTACGTAATTATTTTAATAAATTAAATAATAATTTATATATTTATTATATTATTTTAAACGTAATTTTATTATGTTAAAATTGTTTTTAAAAATATTATAATAAACTTAATAATTATAAAAGTTTAAAAAATAATAATGTTACATTAAATATATTAAAATTATATATTATTTATATAATATATTACAATTTAATATTTAAATAAAGCTATGTTATTATTGTATTTTATGTTAAATATTTTTTAAACTTTATAATAAACGTATTTAATACAGTATTATTATTTTAACTGTTATTATTAAAAATAATAAAAAATAATAAAAAATAATAAAAAAAATATTAAATTTATTATTAAAACTTTAAAATTATCGATGTATTTAACTAATATATTAGTTATTATACGTATTAATAATATTAAATAATGCATTTTTACTTTTATTTTTATTATTTTTATTATTTTCGCTATTTTTTTAATATTTATTATTATTAAGGTTAAGATATATGATTTAATTGCTGGTAAAATAATATTAACAAATATTTTTTTAATTTTCTTTTGTTTTTATTATCTTTTTTACCTTGATTATTATATAAATTAAAATTTATAATTTAATTATTAACGAAATAATAATAATAACGGTTTTTATTAATTTAAAATAAAAAGCGTTTTTAAAAAAATAAGCATAAATTTATTAAATCGCTTTAAAAAAACAAAAATAAAAATATTTAAATTACAAATATATTTTAAATTTAAATTTTAAAATACCTAACATTTTGTATAAATATTAAAGCTTTAAATAACCTTTTTTTTATTATATAAAATATAATAATTTATTTATAAAAAATAAACTAAACAAAATAAACATATAAATATTTTAAATTAATATTATATAATTTTTAACATTTATAATTTTAATATAAATATTTTATTTTTTTATAATTGCCAAAAAAAGTTTTAAATATATAATTAATTAAATAATATATATTTTTACGTTTTTTAAACATTAAAATAATCTTTGTTTTTTTTTATAAATAATAAATATTTTTATAAAATATTATTAAATTTTTTAAAGTATTAACTTTTACACAATTAATATAAAACTTTATAAAATTTTTTTAAAACCATACGTTTTTAAAGTTAAAAATTATATAAATATATTTTAAAAAAATATAAAAATTCGTTAATCGATAAGTTTTATTATAATTTAATGTTCCGTTTTAAATATTATTGTTTTTTAATAAATCAAAAAATATTTAATAACCGAAAATTAACGTAAATAAATAATTTACTATATAATTAATTAATTTACAAAAATAAAAAAATAATATTTTACCGTTATTTTTATTATTATAAAAAAATAAGATTTTTTAATAAAAATATTATTATTAAAGTAAATAATAGTTTAATTTACGTTAAGTTTTTTAAAAAATAATAAATAAATGTTAAAAAGATATTAATTAAATCGATTGTGAAATAAAAGCTTAAATTAATTTAAAAAAATAATTATTTATTATATATATGTGTGGCCTTTTATACGAAGTAAAAAAGTTTATATTAAAACTAATTATTTTAATGGTTAATTAAAAGCTATTTATAATGTTAATTAAAGACTTTATTAATGCGATATATTTTTAAGTCTTTTAAAACCTTTATTTTAAAAGATTTTATATGGTTAATAAAGTTATTTTTTTATTTTTTTATTATTGTTTAGTTTAAATAATGGTTATTTATAATTTTATATATTTATAAAAAAAATGTGTATGTTATTTTTTAACTAAAACGGCGGTTATAAAAAAAATTATATTTAAATGGGTGTTTTTGTTTTTTTATTAATACTTTTTATAAATGTTATAATTTAAAATTTATATAAATAGTTTAGTTTAATTTATACGTTTATAAGTTATAAGTTAATTATTATTAATTTTTTTAATAAATTACAATATTTATAAAAAATAAGTTAACTATTTTTAATTTACCTTTTTTATAAAATAAAATATATATTTTTTAAAAATGGATTAATTATTATTAACTTGTTTTTTTTATAAAATTAAAATAAATATGCGAGGCGTAAGTAATAAATATTAAAAACGGCTTTATTTTACATTTTTACTTTTAATATCTTTAAAATTATATTATTATTAAACCAAAATGATGGTTATTATTTTTATTTAATTATTAATATAATTTAAGCCATTTTATAAATTTAAAGTATATTTTAATAAGTTTGTATTTTTTTCGGTTAAATATATATTAAATTTGTAAACAATTTATATCGTAAATAACATATTTAAGTTTTTTACAATGTTTTATTAATTAATTATATTTATTTTTTGGTTTTTTAAAATATAAATAAATATATTTTAATGTATTTTTTAATATTATAATAAATATCTTTAAATTTATTAATAATAACGTTTTTTGGTATAGTAAAATTATTAGTTATTTCTTGTAATTTTTTAACGTAAATTATATATAACTTAATATTTTATATTATAAAATTTAATTAAATTGTGTTTAAGTTTATTTTAAAATTATTTTAATAATTATAGCTTTTAAAAATTCTCGTATAAATAATTGTTTTTTAATCTCGGCTAAATTGTAAACTTTAACTTTAATATACGTACGTTTTTATTATTTATACCATATTTTAAAACTTTAATTAAATTAAATTGTTAATATGGTTATTTTATATTGTTAATATATATTAATAATAATACTTTATTTAAACAACGTTAATTTTTTAAATTAATAATGGTTTATTTAAGTAATTTATTTTAAATTTTATTATAATAAATTATAAAATTTTAAAATTAACTATATAATTAATTTAGGTTTAAATTTAAATATAATATATAAATTTAATTATTTAAAATAAATATTTTACCAAAAAATCTTTTTTTTTATTATATAAACTATTTATTTCATTTTTTATAAAAAGGTTTTATTTATAATTTATAATTATTACTTTAGCTTTTTTATTATTATAAACATTATTAATTTAATTAATAAATAAATTATAATATAAAATACATTTTATATATTAAAATTAATATATAATTACGTTTTACGTTATTTAATATATATTTATATATAAAATTATATATATTACTCGATAAAGTTTTATCAATTATTAAGTTTAATAATGGTTAAAATAGTTATATTAAAAGCTATTAAAAACAATATATAAAACGTTTTAAAATAAAAATAAAATAAATAAATAAATAAATATATAAAATTATAAAAAAAAGATAATTAATTTTAATATAATAATTTAAATTAATATAATAATTACCTTAAATATAAACTGGGACTTATAATTGTTAAAAAAACATTAATTGGATTAATTATAAAATAAAAGTTTAAATTGATTTAAAAAAACAGTTATTTATCGTATATATATATAACTTTTTATTTAAAATAAAAAAGTTTACATTAAAATTAATTACTTTAACAATTAGTTAAAAACTATTTATAACGTTAATTAAAGACTTTATTAATGTAATTATAAATATAATTAAATTTCTTGTTATTAAATTGTAAATTTTTCCTCGGTTAATCATTTATTTTTAAAAATTAAAAATTATTTATTATAATATAATAAACATATATAATTAAATTATAATTAAAACTTTTACCGTAATTAATAAATTATAATAATAATTTATAAATATTTTCGTAATTTAAATAAAAAATAATAAAAATATATATAAAATTATAATTAAATAAAAAAATAAAAAGAAATAATATGCAATAATTAAAATTAAATATTTATTACAAAATTAATATATTAAAAGTTATTATTACATATAAATACGAAATATAATAAAAAATAATAAAAAACAATAAAAAAAATTAAAAAAAATAATTTAATTATATTTATAAGTATTAATTAAAGTTATATGTTTAAATTAATATGTTAAAATAATAATGTATTAAATATATGATAATTAATTAAAATAAAATATTAATATTAATCGGATTAAAATAAATTATATTATAAAAATTATATATTACCACGTTATTTGTTTTTATATAAAAGCTTTTATAAAATATATATTTATTTACTTTTATAATTATTAATTTTAATTTTTATTAACAATTATATTAATTTATGGTAAATATAATTACGGTTAAACAATATATTAAACATTAAACTTTTAAACGTAAAAACCTGGAATATAATAATATACGATAGTTTAAATATAAATTTACGGCCGGAAATATTACAAAAACTTTTTTTAAACGTTACGTTTTAAAATTTATATATTATAATAATGTAATAAATAATTAAAAGAAATTATTATTTATAATATATATTATTATTTATTATATAATTTTATTGCATTTGTTTAATAAATATGATTAATTTATTGTAATTATTATAAAATTTTTTATTATATAATAATAAGTAAAAAAAACCGGTATAATTATTTTAATTAATTATAATAATTTAAAACGGATTTTAAAAAACGTTGTTATTATTAATTTAAAAAATGTTATAAACGATATTTTAAACGTTATTAATTAATTTTATACCGTTTTAAACGTTACGTATTAATATAATTTTATAATTAACGTATATAAAAAAAGATTTAAAAAAATTATTAATTAATTATAATTTTATTTTTATTATATTAATACTTTCGTAAAAAGTAATAACGTAAATAATTAAATTATTAAAATATAATATATATTTTTAATTATATTTTATAACATAAGTTTTTATAAAGTAAATTTTTACAACATTTGCGAAATTTATAATTTCGGTTTAAAATAATTCAAAAGTATATTTTAATATTAATAATTATTAAAAAATAACCAAAATTTTTACCATATAAAACTTTAATAACGTTTGTTTAAAAAAAAATTCTTTTTTTTTATATTATTATTAAATAATTGTTAAAAAATATTAAATAATCGAAAAAACGGTATATATTATAACCAAATAATTGGTTTTAATTAAATTTGGTTATAATGGTATATAAAAGTTTTTATAAAATAAAAAGTCATTAAAAAAATCCTTTATTAATAAAACATTTATATTACCGAAATATTTATTACAATGTTATAAAAAAATCTTTTATAAATGTTTATCGATTTAATTTATTATATACAAGTTTAATATATTTTTTTTGTTAATTATTATATAATAAATATTATAAAATTACTATTATATAAAACCGAAAATTACAAGATTTTTAAATAAAAATTTATAATTATTATTAATAAAAAAAAATATAACATTTAACCGTTAATTTATTTATTAATAATTTTAATAAATATATATTAAATAATAAAAAATTTTAATTTTAACGTAAAAACTTATAAATATAATAAAAATATTTTAATTATATAAAATATATTAATATTGTTTTTATTATTAATTTATAAATAAAAAGAAAAAGGTATAAAATAATTTAATAATTTTTATTTAAAATGGTTAATAATTTATTTATAATAATTAATAATAATATTATAAATTAAACGTTATTTTTTATTTAATATATTACAATACTTTAATAATATTTTTTTTACGTTATAATTAATTACCGTTTTTTTATAACCTTTTTTAATAATTATTTAATATAATGATTTTGTAACAATATTGTTTAATATAAACAATTTAATTATAATAAATATCGAAATTATAATAGTTAAAAAAATTAATAAATTTATTTTTAAAACATAATTTAAAAATCAATTATATTACTTTATATTAATTTTCCAATATAATATTTTAATTAATATTACTTGTAATTTTAAACTTTTATTTATTTATTTTTAACTTGGTTTTATTAATATTACCATAATAATCGGTTAAATGGAAATAAATATTTAAATAACATAAATAAATCTTTTTAAAATTTTAAAATATATAATTATTTATATGTAATAATGTATTATAATGTTTATAAAAATAATTAAATATAAATTTAATACAGTAAAAATGTTTAAATTAATAATAAAAAAGAATAGTTTTATATTTTAAATAATAATAAAATATGTAAGGTTTAATAAAAGGTTTTTAAATACGTTAACGTAACGGATTATAAGTACAAAAATTCCACATTTTTAAAACATTAAAATAATTAATATATTTTATTTTTTAAAACGTTTTTAAATATTTTTCATATATATTTATAAATTTTTAAATATTTATTAAAAAAAAAGCAATTTATAAAGCGTATTATTTTATTATTATTTTATAAAAAAGGTTTTAATAATACATACCAAATTTTTTTAAAAAAAATAATTCTTTTTATTAATAAGTTTATTTAATAATTTTAAAATAAATAAAAAAAAAAGTTAAAATTAATAATATAAAAAATACCTTTTATTATTTACGTATATAATATAAAAAAAATACCTTTTATTATTTACGTATATATTATTATTAAAATATTATTTTTTATATAATATTTTATAATATAATTAATAATAATTTTTATATTAATATAAAAAAATATATTTATATTAATAAATTAATAAAATAAAATTAAACGGTTATATTAATTTATATAACTGTTATTTTTTTAAAATATAAACAATTATTATATTTTATTTTTTATTTAATTATAATTAAAAAATTTTATTTAAAAAAAAAAAAAACTAATATTTAAATTAAAGTTTAAATAAATGTTATTTTTTAATTATATTTTATTTTTATTTTAATAATTTTAAAATAATATATAAATATATAATAATAACATTAATAACGGTTAAAAATATTATTTAATTAATTTTTTAAAAAAAAAGTAATAAAACAATTAACGGAAAAAATGTTAATAACGTTAAATTAACAGTTATTAAAAATTTTAAAGTTAATAATAAAAATATAATATTTTTTATTTTAAGTGATTTTAAACCCGAAATTTTCGAGTCGGGTTACGCCCGTTTGCGCCACGCAACGCGTGGTTTATATATTTATACTTATAAATCACAAATAAAACATTTAAAAATTTTTGGTTTAAAATTATATAATATTATAAAAATCTTTAACATTTTTATTAATAATGAAAAAATCAAACATTATATTTATAATAATTTAATATATTATAATAATATATAAAATAATTTTAATTTTAATAATTTAAAATTAATAATATATTTAATTTATTTTTTTAACTTTTTTACATATCCGTACGGCATTTATTTTAATAAATTTAAACTACATTTCGTAAAAACGTAAGTTACGTTCGCACCGGCGTTATAAACGCCTCGAAAACGCATGGCCCGTGTGTTTATACTTATAAGTCACGAGCATATTATTTTACAAAACGTAATTTAAAGTTAATTTAAATTTAAACGTTTGTTACGGTGGAAATTTTAATGATAAAATTTAAATATTATATTTACAATAATTTAATATAATATAATAATGTACAAAATAACTTTAACTTAAATGACTTAAAATTAATAATATATTACATTTATTTGTTTAAACTTTTTACATATTTATATAACGTTGCGTTTTTATATCGTGGCTTTAAACGTTAAATTTTTTTTGCGATAAATAATATTAATTACCACCAGTTATTACCACAATTAACACCATAACTAACACCACGTATAAATATAAAATGTTATTTATTTTAATTTAATAATTTAAACTTTTTTACCTTTTAATACCAAGCTTTAACGTTTGTTACGGCTACCGTTATAATTAATATTATTGCCGTTATTACAATTAACGCGTTACAACCGATATTAAAGTTATTTTTAATATTTTAAAAAACATAAAACACGTAAATTTAATTAATAAATTTAATAATAAAGTTAATACAATTATATAATTAATAATTATTTATTATAAAAACGTATTAACGTTATTATTTTTAATAATTTTATTAATTAATAAATTAATTATTACAATTAATATTACAATTAATATTACAACCGTTATAATTATTATAACTTATATTTAACATTTTAAAAAACTTAAAATACGTAAATTTAATTAATAAATTTAATAATAAAGTTAATACAATTATATATAATTATTATTTATTATAAAAATATATTAATGTTATTGTTTTTTTAATAATTTTATTAATTAAATAATATTAATGTTGTTTTTTACAAAACGATTTTTTAAAAAAAACATGTTTAAGGTAACTTTAAACCAAAGTTTCGATTTTTTTTAAAAGGGATTATACAAGTTGTGATTAATTGGGGAGGTGGTGTGGCTAAAAAAATACAATTTCACGAATTAAAAAAAATCGAAATTTTGGTTTAAAGTCATTTAAAATAATACGGCATTACATTTTTATATATTAAACTTTAACGTTTAAAAATCTTTAACGTTTTAAAATATATATATATATATAATTACTTAAATATATTAAACTTTATGTAAAGTATTTAAATATAATAATTTAATATTTTACAATTATATATAAAATCTTTTTTTATAATAATTTAAAGTTATTATTTAAACTTTTTAACTTTTTTTACATATTTATAATTTTATATACTAAGTTTTAACGTTTATTACGATTATTATCACGCGTTACGGTTATTATTACAATTAATATTACAATTAACGCGTTATAATTATTATTATAACCATTTTTAACATTTTAAAAAACTTAAAACGCATAAATTTAATTAATAAACTTAATATTAAAATTAATAACTATTAAATAATCAATTATTATTTATTATAAACGCGCGTTAATATTATTTTTTTAATAATATTATTAATATTGTTTTTTTAAAATATTAAACGTATGTTTTTAATATATAAAGTTTTAAAATTACTTTAAATTATAAATTTAAAATTGTTTTAAAAAGTTGTTTTAAAGTTTAATTGGTTAAAAAAAAATGTGGTTAAAAAAAGTATAACCCCACGAACAATCTCGAATTTATGGTTTAAATTTATTAAAATAAAATATTTTTATAATTTATTAAATTATTTTTTAAATTCCTTGGTTTTTATATTAATAAAAAGATTTTTTTTTAAATTAATAAAATTTATAATTATAAAAATTACTTTAATTTTATTATTTTTACCAAAATTAAAAATTATTTAAATTAAATTTTTATTTTAAAATTATATTATAAAATAATTTAACTTTTAAATAAAAATATTAAATAAAAATATAAAGGTTTTTTCATAATAATTTTTAAAATAAAATTATTTATTTTTAATTATTTAACATTTTTTATTATTTAAATTTTAATATATATTAATATAAATTTTAATAATATAAATTAATTAAACTTAACATAATAAAAATAAATAAAGTATTAAAATAATAAATAAATGTTTTATATTTTTTACGCCGGTAATATTAAAAAAAAACATATACTTTTAATATTAATAATAAATTAAAATATATTATTTAAAAAAACTTACATTTTTAATTTATTAAATTATTTTTTAATAATTAAATTTTGTTTAAATATAAGATTTTTAAAATTATTTTTATTAAATTGTAAAAAAAAGTTTATTAAAGTTATTTATAATAAATAAAAGTTATATAAATCGTTTAATACGGTTACGGTTTTATCAATAAAATAAAAATACATATATATAAAATTTATTATAATTTTTAAAAGTTTATATAAAAAAAAATATATTAAAAAGTTTATTACTTTTAATAAATTACGTAAAAAAAAGTTTATTACATTTATTACATTTATTAAACTTAAAATTTTAAAACGGTTTATTAAAAAGTAAAAATATATGCAATTAATTTAAACTTTTATTTTAAATTATTAAAATAATTATAGTTTTTTTATTTTAATTTTAATTTTCGAAAATATAATCGGTATAAACGTTAAATATTTTATTATTATTATTTAATCCATTTATTATATTTTACTTTATTAATTACATTATATTTAAAATTTAAAAACGGTTTTCGTTATAACGTTAAATTATTTAATATTTTCGTTAAATGGTAAATATTTCGTAATAAATAACAGTTATTTTTAAAATATTTATTTTAACACGTTTATTTTTATAATATATTTTACGGAAAATAATATAAATAAAATTACAATATAATATAAACCGTTATAAAATATAATTAATTAAATTTATTAATATTAAAACTTATTAATTTATTAATATTTTATCATTTATTATTAATTATTATTAATTATTTTATTAATTATTTTATTAATTACTTTTTTTAATTTTTTATATAATTAAAAAAGTTTAAATATAATATTTTTTAAAAAAAAATTATATATATATTTAAAGTTTAAAACATAAATTAACACCCGTAATTTATTTTAAATAATTTTAAATTAAAAATTTAAATTAATTTAAAAAATTATATTTTTTTAATTATACCATTTTTTAATTAATTATAATTTTAAAACAATATTAAATTTAAAATTTAAAATTTTTTTAAAACTTATTTTTTTTTTAAAAATTAAATTTATAACATAAAAAAACATTAAACTAATTATTAAAATAATAATATTAATTATTTTAATAATTTAAACTAAAATTTAAAAAACAAGTTTTACCCGTTAACGCCATAACGTTATATAAACATATGGTTTATATATTTATATTTATAAATCACGATTTAAATGTTTTTTAAATTTTAATTTAAATTAATTTAAACATTAAAATAATTTATATAATATAATTTTTTTAACAATAATAAATTTATAATAATTTAATATTTAATAATAACGTATAAAATGCCTTTTATTTTTATAATTTAAAGTTAATATTTTACTTTTTTTATTTTTTTATTTTTTTTTATATATTTGTATAACATTACGTTATAATATTATAAACTTTAACGTTTAACGTAAAAATAATATTACAACCGGTAATATACCGTAATTAACATTAACAACACCCATAACAACACTTATAATAACGTATAAAATGCTTTAAAGGCTATTATTTAATTACCTTAACCTTTTCGGCTTTTTTTTATACCCGTACGGCCTCGTCGCATATTGCAGCTACCAAGTTACGGCTACCGCGTTACAACCAATATTAAGGCTAATACTAGCCACTTTCATTAACACCACAACAACACCCACAACAACACCCGCAACAACACCCGCAACCACGTATAAAATACTTTACAGGCTATTATTCAATTGCCCCAACATTTTCGTCTTTTTTTTATACCCGTACGGCCTCGTCGCGTATTGCAGCTAACCTCGTCGCGTATTGCGGCTACTATGTTACGACCGGTGTTGCAATCGGTGTTGCAGCTAATATTGGCCACTTTCAACACTTTAAAAGACTCGAAACACATAGATTTAATCAATAAACTTAATAATAAGGTTAAAAAATATTTAATAAATAAATTATTACTTATATTAATATTAATATACTATAAAAAAGGTAAAAAAAACCAAATTAACTTAAATTAAAAATGTAAAATTTTTTTATAAAAATAAATTAAAAATATAATTAATTAAAAAATAATGTAATTAAAAAAATATAATAAAATAAACTTAAATTTTACATTTAATTTAAATTATTAAAATAAAATATTAACGCGTTTTTATAATAAATAATAATTAATTATATAATTATTATTAATTTTTTTATTAAATTTATTAATTAAATACGCGTTTTAAATTAAAATTAAATATAATATTAATCGTAATACCGGTTATATCGGTTATAATATATTAATTATAACACCGATTATAATACCGGTTATAACACGCGTTATAATATACATTAAAATTATATAAATATAAAAAAAAAACTTAAATAATAATAATATTAAATTAAAATTATAATAAAAAATATTTTATATTTATATATAATATTAAATATATTTTTAATTATATTATTAATTATATTATTAATTATATTAATTTTTTATTAATTTTATATTAAATATTTTTTAACGTTAAAATTTAATATATAATAACGTTACGTTATATAAATATAAAAAAAAGTTAAAAAAATAAAAATAAAATTAATATTAACATTAAATCATTATAATAAAAATTATTTTATATATTATTATAATTTATTAAATTATTAAAAATATTATTTTTTATTTTTTATTAATTAATATATATAAAATGTTTTTTATAAATTTAAAATAATTTTAAATTTAAATTTATAAAACGTTTTATTTATAATTTATAAATATAATTATATAAATTATACGTTATGTAACGTTTATAACGTTAAAACGGGTAAAATTTATTTTTATAAAATTTAAATTTAAAATCATTTAAAATAACCCGTGATTTTTTTTATTTATATATAAAAACATTATTAAAACAAATATTTTTTATAATATTATTATAATTATATTATAAAAGTATAAAATTATAAAATCGCGTAAAACGTTTATAATTATAAAAAAATTAAAATTTTTAAATTACATGATTTTATAAATTAATTTAACATTATTTTTATTTTAATAAATTTAAATTAAAATTCGTTAAATTAATAAATTACGCCCGTTAACATTTAACGTTATAAACGTTATATAAACGTTTAATCCGTATTATTATATTTATAAATTATAAATGTAAGTTTTAATAAATTTTAATTTAAAATAATTTAAACGTTTTTAACCACGTTAAAATAAATTTTTTTAAAAATTAAACTTTATATTTATAATAATTTAATATTTAATAATAATATATAAAATAACTTTTATTTTTATAATTTATAATTAATATATTATTTTTTTTACTTTTTTATTTTTTTTATATATTTATATAATATTACATTATAATATTATAAATTTTAACGTTTAAAAATATATAATTATATATTAAAATAACATTTACATTTATATATATATTTATAATAATATATAATATATTTTATTTTTTTTAATTTAAAATTAATATAATAATTTTTTAAACTTTTTATTTTTTTTATATATTTATATAATATTACATTATAATATTATAAATTTTAACGTTTAAATTAATAATATATTTTTAAAAACATTATAATTAATATTATAACCGATATTACGGTTAATTATTACTTTAAAACGTTTAAAACGTATATATTTAAACGTTTAAAAAATTAAATAAACGTATATATTTATTAATAATAAAATTAATAAATATTTTAAATTAATTAAAATTTATTTTAAACGCGTTAATATTATTATTTTTAATATTATTTTTAATGTTAAATAATTTAATGTAACAAAAATCGCCCGAATTACCTTAAACCAAAGATGCGAAATTTGTTGGGGGGGGGGGTAGGTTGGGGATGTGATTGGTTAAAAAAAGGTGTGGCGGAAAGGGTACAACAAAATTCGCGTCACTGGTCTGAATTCACTGAGATAACATTACCTTTTGTTTAACGCTAAAGTATAAATCAAGACTTCCGGTCATATCCTTGCAATTTGTTGGCTGCTTCCGTTAACATATACTTTTTCTTATTTACTTTAAAAGGCCATCATTCCTTTCCTTTATCAACTTCATCAACCATCCAATCTTCTCAAAATTCCATATTCAATTTGCTATTCTTATCAACTCCATAAAAGCCAAAAGCCAACAGAATGACGCATATCACCGTAGAACCACTTCATGTCGCAGACAACCACGGTGTAAACTTTGGTGCTGTTGTTCATAATGCGAACATTGATAATCTCACTGGTAAGGGTTGTGCAATGCCTCTCGTGATAGACGCCCTCTGTGAAATGGGAGAACACCCGTGAAATCGGTAACCTCCTTTGGTAAGTCATCAATCTATATAATTCAAGGTAGTGAGCAGTAGCTAATACCGGGTTTAGATGTGGACTTTGAGATTATTCGCAACGCTCTCTTCATCCACCAGGTTCTGGTTTTCAAAAATAAAAGTGATGTTTCGTCCAAGTCTCAATTCGAATTGACACGACGATTTGATTCCGCTGCAACTTCGTACGGCCACGGGAAAACAATCGATGCCAAGCGCAGCATCTTGCATCCAGATCTCAAAACGATTCCCCATCAACCTCAGGTGCAAGTTATCGGGAATGGGTTCGTGTCCGAATATGAAGGTCTAAGAGACATTCGTCTTAAGCATCCGCATCATAAAACTTTTCACGCAAGTGTCATTTCGGCTGTAGATGATCTCGATTTCACTCGTTTCTACCGGTGGCACATCGATGCTGCTCTATACGGCCTTGCACCGCCCGTGGTGACCACATTACTCGCGGTTAAAGTTCCCGGAGGCCGCCGCCAGGTTTGCCGTTATGACGATGGGACCGGCGACGAGTTGGAAGTTTCTTTAGGCACCACGGCGTTTGTTTCGGGCTATACGATGTACGATCTACTTTCCGATGTTGATAAGGAGCTTGCCCGTACGTCTTGTGTTGAGTATGCGCCACATCCTTATGTTTGGATTAGCAACGCAAAATCTCGTTCTGATGGACTGGGAATGGTTACACAGGGGCTTGAAATACCCCTGGACGATCTACCACCTATCGAACAAGACAAGATCCAAA
Source organism: Daldinia loculata (assembly GCF_022478755.1). Lineage (NCBI taxonomy): Eukaryota > Fungi > Ascomycota > Sordariomycetes > Xylariales > Hypoxylaceae > Daldinia > Daldinia loculata. The sequence goes on along the minus strand of NW_026054868.1, from coordinate 564,490 downwards.
TCCTACCTATGTGCTGGCGTAACCCAGTAACAGGCAAGCTTGCTCTTCAGGTACATCCGTCAGCAGTTCGGAAAATTCACCTAGCAAACGGGACTGTTGTCGACGACCTCGGCAAAGTCCGCGAAATCATACATCGGCTCCAACGTCCTGCCATCGCACCGAAATTCGTTTACGCTCACGATTGGGAAGAGGGTGATTTTGTGTTATTCCATAATCGGGGGCTGCTCCATTCAGTAGTGGGAGCATTTGCAGAGGATGAGGTCAGACTGTTTAGGCAGTGCAATGTTGCAGCTAGTCATTTTCCTGAGGGTCCCATGATTGGGACCTAATATGTGCTTTGGCATATGCTGCCTTCTCCGGCATCCACCTTATGCGAGGCTTCTAGTAGTGGTTAGGTTGATCGGTTTATAAATGATATTCTAAGAAGTAATACGAAAGTCATGTATGCATTTCTCACTACTTTACTCCGCCTAGGCTTGACTGCCAGAACCCTCCGTAATGACCCCCTTTCCCCTTTTACCTCGACCGTTTACTAGCCTAATCAACCGTCAAGAGTTGCTCGTAGAAAGCCGCGACCTTGTTTTCATTGTCGCGAAGGTGGATCTCAAGAATCCAATGCCGCTTATCTCCATCTTTGCCGGGATTGCTCATTCTTTGGTCGTTCCCCTTGGTAATATAAAGAGATATCTTGTCCCGGGGAATACGTTCATGTGGGAAGAGCCCGACTAGGTGCCCAGCAAGTTTGGCGCCGAATTCCCAACCAGCGTTTCGAGCTTCTTCGCAGGCAATGTCATACAATCGCTCGCCCGTCACATCTGGATTCTCCTGGTACCGAGATTTCACTATTTTCCAGACTGGGGCGAGAGAGTCTCGTAGACGTTTCTTGTTGGGGTCATCGCCAAGCACAAAGGTACGTGCAAAGTCGGCCTCCCAGGCCTCAAATACTGGTCCTAGGTCGACGTATAGGATGTCATCTTCTCCAATGATACGATCAGGTGGATTATCCTCAAATGGTAGAAGGGTATTGGGTCCGCTTCTGACAACTCTTTTGTGCCAATGTGTTTTAACACCATGGCGTTCTGTCCCAAGCTTATGGATCTCATCGCTCAACGTCTTCTCGCTGATGCCGGGTCGGATAAGCTTCTCCTCTATCTCCTCAAAAAGTTGGACGGCTTTGTTCTGGGCATCTAGGAGGTAAGCTGCTCGCTCACCTTCTGTCACACTCATGATGTCGACTGTTATACAAAGCCGTGTTATAAGGTTGCAGTACAAAAATAAGATTACCCGGAGTAGAAATGTAAAAATGCTGCAATTGGGTAACTGAGGGGTAAACTACCTACGTTTGAAGTTGCCCAATATCTTTAATTGGCTTTATGCAGGTAAGCATATAGTCAAAGTATAAACCATATTCCCCCTTATCGACGCTCACATAATTTTATCCATTAGTATGTTGATAACGTAATGTACTTCATGTAACACACCTCACATAACGTAAAAACTAAGCCTTGACCTTGTATGCCTCTGTCGAGGAGCTGTGGCGGATTCTTTTTACACCAATCTAGCTCTACATGGTGTTGAGGTATTGACCTCGACGAAACTAGGCAACTTACGATACGACCACAATGAAAGCACCGGCGTCGCTATGTCCGTCTATGTCGAGTAGTCTATGAAAATAATCTATGTCTAAGTGTCTCACCACCCCTCTACGCTCCCCATGGCAGATTGAGGAGCTATCACTCCTCTAAGAAGCCCGGGAATAGGTACTGGACCTTCTTCAATGCCTCGGGGTTCCGGCCCTCGGGTTTGGTGCAAAACATCACAGCACCCTTGCTGGCACCCTCCCAATGCTTGGCGGTAACTAAGTCGCTATTCTCGAGTTTGCACAGCTCGTCTAGTACGGCACCAACCAGCCGCCGCGCATTTTTGCTGTTGGCTTCCATATAGTGCATAACCATGGATACGTCGACATCTTCGGTCGTGTGCCAGCAATCGTAGTCGGTAGCCATGCAGATGACCTGGAGCGCCATCTCTGCCTCTCTCGCCAGCTTAGCTTCCGGCAGCAGCGACATGCTAATCACCGAACCCCCCCAGGAGCGGTACAGATTCGATTCGGCGCGTGTTGAGAACTGTGGGCCCTCTGGTGACCGAGCACCGTTAGTAAAGCATACTAATAGTTAATTTCAGTACCTACCCATACAGATGGCAGTTCCACTGCCGTGCAATACCACACCATCACCCTGCAGAGACTTTGCGCATTGGCGAACGATCTGAGCAATCTTGTCGTCGTAGGGATCGCCGAAGGGGACGTGACCGACGAGCCCACCCTCGAAGAAGGTAGAAGGACGAACGCCCTTAGTGCGATCGATAACCTGGTCCGGCACAACGAAGTCCATAGGCTTGATCTCCTCGCGCAGGGAACCTACAGCAGAGAAGGCAACAATGCTGCGCACGCCAATTCGTCGCAGAGCTGCGATGTTGGCCCGGGCAGGAATCTCATGAGGCGCGTATTGGTGGTGAGCACCATGACGGGCTAGGAACGCGACAGGCACGCCGCTATGTTCGAGAATCAGGATGGGCGCGGATGGATACCCCCAAGGCGTTAATGGGTTAACACGGGCGACGGGCGTGTAACCGTCAATCTTGTAGAGTCCCGTCCCGCCTATGACGGCGATATGGACAGGCCCTGTAAGTATGAGCCATCGTATTAGCTAGCAACTCAAACAAGGCTGTCTGCTAAAAAGAGGATGGTAGAGATGAGGGCGGGGCAACTCGGGATATTCTCACGGTCGAAAGATTCAGGGAGATCAGACATTGTCTCGGTACTGTTTTTAGCGGTGAAGTATTTATTATTATTATTCCCTTTCGAGCCGCTTCGAAACACCCTCAAGTCAATATCGGGTTCTTTTATTTATATACGTCTTGTCGCTACTTGTTGCAGTTGTATTGCGATATAAAATTTACGATAAGAGGATGCCCCTCCCCCTCTTTGTGGGGAATGTTGATACATGCACATGTACCTTATACATACATGTATGTAGCTACCACGTGCTCCGATAGTAAAAGCGAGGGTCCCCCCGTGAAGGCAACCACAAGAGCCCGACTTTTAGCAAAGCTCATGCTTATGTCATCCCTTATATCATCCCCTTATGTCATTCTTCCGAAATTTAGCCGCTTATTCCCCTAAGGTCACGTGCCGCCACGCCGGGCCGCGCGGGGGGGGGCGCTCGGCCCTCGCTTTGCAAGAGCCTCGCACCCCCCCCTCGCGCGGCCCAGCAGCGGCGGCACAATGCTCTAGCTATTCTAAGCTATCCTTCATTAAGGTCTTTCTTTATTTATAAATTTTAAAAAAAAGGATTAAAAAGAAAAACGTATAGGATTCAAACCTAGCTTCCTATAAAAGTTATATGGTATTGTCCCGAAAAGGTTTAATTTTACACTTAAAAACATGTGACCTATATATGGCCTTATATTGGCATATAGCCACCTAATATGATTGGTTAAATTTTTAGCCTAAACCTCATACACAAGCCACCTTTTTCCCCAATCCTCTTATCTCTCTTATCAAAAACCTTATCCTCTTATCGGCTTATCAAAGGTCTTATCAAAAGTCTTATCAAAGATCTTTTCAAAAGTCTTATCAAAAGTCTTATCAAAAGTACGTACCGCCTAAAATATCCACATTAAAATTAGCCCAACGCTAATCATGCAGCTAAAACCTTAGCTCCATATTTCAGCCAATAAAAAGCCTGGGATCCAGACGCTAGTATGGTGCACAGACGAATTGCCTAATTAGGAAATACCCTGGCCAAACACAACATCCCTCCTAAAAGTCGGGCATAGTTGATCCACAAGCAGATGTTACAAACCAAACTACCTGTTCGTACAGTACAGGTCTCATGTTTACATAGGAGGTAGTTTACCTACACCATCTACATTTTTACTATTTCATTATAATACCATCAATTCCATACCTACTATATATATTATAAACCTAATAAATCTCACATGCTTTTAATTTTTTATATTTCTTATTAATTTATCTTAATGATCCTTGAGAAGATTGGATATGGCGTATTGTGAGGGAAAATATCTACCTAATATGTATGTACGTGGTGACGCATCTCGTAACGTTCATGTCAAATCACGACGCTCGAGTTGTAAGGTATACTAACCCGCTTTCCCAGTCAACCGGGCTCAAGGCATTTTAGGGTCTCTACGAGATGATCATTAGGGACGAATTGCCGATGCTAGATAATAATCACTATGCCGGCTAATGAGACCGACTAGGTAATAATATTGCACGTGTGTCCGCTCCCATCCTGTATCAGTTCCATTTGGGGAAATTGTCGGTTAAGTGATGGTATCTTAGTCCTAGGTCTATAATATACCTACTAGTGGTCATGGTGCTATGCTTTATGGCCGGAAGAAGTGACGAGAGGGGTGTTGGGATGGGCACGAGCTATCAGTAGCAATAGCTTCCCATGGTCGCCGTTAACTTTTCACTTCTTTAGCTACTCAGATATTGCTGCTGTCTTTTTTAGGCGTGTGTGAGCTTTGTTAAGCTTACGTTTATCACAATGTATTTCAACACGTTACTAAGAGTGTGCTTTGTATTACTGTTCTCGCAGCTCGGATCTGCTCAGACGATTGTTGTGGGCGGTCAAGTCATCAGTCAGTCAGATTGCGATTCTATCACATCTGAATAACTACGAAGAATGTTTTCTAGTAAACTAACCTGATATATTCATGCTTGAAGATGCCGACGAGTCGACCATTTCTCCCGCTTTCGTGCCCGTCGATGCTTCATCCTCTAATGCGACAGCCGACCTCTTCCTCGGGGAAACCCATCAGCTTACTGACGCCGTCCTTGCAAACCTCACTAACCTCGGATTAACCAACATTGTCCTGTTTGGGTTTGCTGATCCTGCGACCGCCCCTAATCAGTCTATTATCGGACCTTGTAAAACCTTCCCGGGTGAATTTGTCGTTTTCCCTGGTCGTATTACTAACCGAGTATTCGACCTTCTCCTGGGCGGCAGCCTTATTCAGACCAAACCGTTTGCTTCGCCATGCTATAGCGACTACGGGAATCAAGATGCGGCAAAGTGTGCCGAGATTACGTCTCACTGGTCAGACAACTCTTACATTCAGTGAGTTAATTCGCTCATCCCCTTCCCGGCGCTGTACTCTAGGGCTAGAGCTAAAGGGGCCAAGCACGAACGATCCAACTTCTATCAACGCAATCCTATTTGAAGGGACGTCATGTGTACCGCACACAGTGAACCCATTTGCGCTGAACTGTACCATTGGCGCATACCCGACAATGTCGGTTAATGTAACCACTGTCGCCCAAATTCAACTAGCTATCAACTTGGCGCGGAGCCTCAACTTGCGACTCGTTATTAAAAATACAGGGCATGACTATAGCGCAAAGAGTACGGGAGCTGGTGCTCTTTCTCTCTGGACTCATAACATGAAAGACATCCAATACTACGAGAGATACGAAGAAGGGTCATATAGAGGACTAGCTTTTAAGATGGCAGCTGGTGTTCAAGTATTTGAGGCATATGAAGCTGCGCATAAGTATAATCTTACGATTGTTGGCGCAGAGGGGAAGGTGAGGCGTCTATTAATTCCGCTGGGGAGAGAGCTAACGATAACATCCACAGACGGTCGGGCTTACAGGAGGGTATATTCTAGGTGGCGGCCACTCCCCTTTGTCAAGTCTATATGGAATGGCAGCAGACCAGGTTGGTTTATTTTTACGGGCATTGTAACTGCGTGGGCTAAAATGACGATAGGTCCTCTCTATGGAGTTAGTCACAGCCGACGGTCGCTTCGTCACAGCTAGTGAAACCTCAAATCCCGATCTCTTTTGGGCTCTTCGAGGTGGCGGTGGATCGACTTATGGAGTTGTTACATCTATGGTGATTAAGGCGTTTCCTGAGATCCCAGTCTCAACGATGACATTTAGTCTATCTACAGGGGAAAACGTATCTATGGATCAGTTTTGGCAAGCCTTTCGCGCTTACTTTGAGGGTTTTGCCAACTACACCGATGCCGGGAACTACGCTCATTTTGACCTAAACGCCACGAGTGGAAACTACGTCTGGAATATGGCACCTTGGTTCGCTCCAAACATGTCTAAATCAGAATTGGAGGTCCTTTCCGACCCCTTCTTCAAGACTATTGGTAGCATCGGGATCGATCTGAAACCAGTCTATCAAGAATACACAAACTTCTATGACGCATGGAATAATAGCTTCCCTCTCGAACTTTGGGGGTCAAATCTTGCTAGATACGGTAGCCGGCTTTTCCCACGGGAAAATTGGAAGGATTCGACGAAACTGTCATCTACTTTTGAGGCTATTCGTCACGTCGTAGACAATGGTGGTGTGGTATCAGCCTACAACGTTGCTGTTGCCCCGAAGTCCGGGTACCCTGATAAGTATGTAAATCGATATTATTCCTCCTGCCCTCCTTTCACCTTGTCCTGAGAATCACCGTCTCCTTTCCGGGCTGGCTGGGAAGATATTTCTCTCGGGACTTGCTTAAAATTTCTAGATTCTCGATTGAAAAATATAATTATTGACTTTGTTATAGTGCTGTTAATCCGGCCTGGCGTGAGACTGTGCTACACGCTATCGACATCGTGGCATGGACTCAAGATATGTATACAGAACTCATCACAATATGGAGTAACGTTTTGACATCTGACTGGGGATCGCTGTGGCGCTCGGTATCGCCCGGTTCGGGAGCTTACCTTTCCGAATCAGATTATATCGAACCCGACTTTCAGCAGTCATTCTGGGGTAGCAAATATGATCGGTTATACGAGCTCAAGAAGAAGCTGGATCCTTGGGATGTGTTCTATGCCCAGAACGCGGTAGGTTCAGAGGATTGGGAGATGTCCGATTGGATTTTTGGGAATTTGCCGTCCCAGAACAGTCGGCTGTGCCGAAAGGGGACGAATCCCTCGCAGCAAGGGGCAAGGAGGATGGTTCATGGATAGTTCGTGTAAGAGGGGTTTTGTCTCGAAGCCAATATATGTGTTGATTTTTATGAAATAAATGCAACATTAATTTGGTAATATTATGTATACCTTAGGACGTAATAGCCGTCTGGTTTCAAGTGAAGCTTTTAAGAAACATACCGGTGTATCGAATAAGTAGGTCGATACCTGCGAATGGAAGGGAACAATGATCCCTGCTGATTAATGTAGAATTCACTTAGACGAATACATGTGCTTATAGAATCTCGGCCCCACCTGATGCCACCCGCAAACCCGTTCAACCTCAGCATGCCGAACTTTTCATCCCAAATCATTAGGTCCTAGGTTAGGTTATCTTAGTCACATAGCTGTCCCTCTTTTTAGTATTTTTTTTTCTTCAGCTGTCACGATCTCCTACTTCCTAGGTATCTATGGCGGGTCACTATATACGTTGTATTTTTTGACCTGCACCTTCAGGCAGCGCGTCATCGTCTAGGTTCTGAGAGCGCGGTAATTTTACCGGGGCTGTAAACATATTGTCATGGCATCATCTCCCTCTAGACTCATTAACCAGTTAGACCCCGACACTGCTAAGATGTGGAAAGACGACTCCATCGAGGAACGCATCTTCTCGGCAGCTTTAATATGTCTAGAGGGCCATTACAACCAGTCCCCTACAATGGGACCCCAATCCATCGCTAAAGTGACCAGTATTATCTCTAAAACATTGGAGAAAACGCATACCTTCAAGGACGTTAGGTAAGTGTCTCGAGGGGGCAGCTTCGGAAAAGAAAAACCAAAAAGAAACAAAGAAAAAAGAAAAGCTCTAAATATGTTACTAATACTCTAGTCGTAGGGAGGTCCTATCGAGAAACGTGCGGGTATGGATATGGCTACGCCGAGCTGTATCCGCCGCAATATGTGATCTCAATGAGAAGTCTCTTGGTGTACGATCGGAACCTTTTGTTCAAACGAAGTTCCTCGACATCACTACCCCAGAGGTTACCGCTTTGATTATCAAGAACTACGTGCCTCTAAAGGAGGCGTTGCAGATGCTCAACAAGCTCATGCATATTGCTCGAAATCTACTTGTCACTACTGACCCAGAGGTCCCTCAAGATTTGTCTGCAGCTATTCAGTTCGACCATGAAGTATATGAATCCATATGTCTTTGTGTCAACGTGACCAGCAAGGGAATTGATGGGGAAATGCCAGAAGATGAAGCCTCCAGGGCTAAACTGAATGAGATCACCGAACTCTGTACGTGGAGCCCCTTGCTAGTAGGTATAATCTGCATAGTTAACCATTAGTAGGCAAAAAGGTCCTTGTGACATCCCTACAGCAAGCTCACAATTGGATTGCCAAGAATGACCGCAATAAGATGTTATTTTGGTACAAAGTATTAATTGAATCTCCCGACGCTGAGAGCAACCCAGGTCCAGAGGATCGGCATGAGTCAGTGCTGGACTACCCAGCTCCTAGGAGTATTCATCTGCGAGACGAAATTTCGAACTGGCTAAAGAGATCGTCGCGAATGTGCGATGCTGCTATTGGCATTTGCAAGGAATATTTCGATGCCCAGAGCGCCGAAAAGAAGGATCAATGGTTACCCCATGAAGAGAATCTCCTAGCCTGGAATTACACCCCGCCTGAAACTTGGGCCTGGCAACCGGATATGTATGACGAGGCTGCTGAATTGGTTTCAACGTGGAACCCCGAAGAAACCGATAAGTTTGAGCAGGATAGAGCATATGGCCGTGTATCGCACGAACTCGACAAGTGGTGGTACGGTGCACGTGTCCCCAACTCAAACGACTGGAGTCTGACAATGTACTCAACCGTTGACTCTGTTCCTCAGCGCATTAAGGAATGCGAGTCCAATCTCATGCAACGCTACGCAGCTGCCGAGCCTCAGGAGGATCCGAACGATACGATTGAGCATCATGTGGAGGAGGAACACAGTGCTGAATGGCAAGGCCAGACGTCTCAGTCGGGCCAGGCCTTCGCCCCCGAGTACGACGAATATGAGGAAGAAGCTGACGATGACGATTCATATGGTGAAGGGCCAATGACTGGTCTTCTGACCGAGGTGCCAAATATCCTTGACCCTAAACAGATAGAAGCGCTTCACATGATCGTCAAGTCTTGCATATTAGATTCAGCGGGTTCTGGGTTGACTATATTCCGCGAGAACTTGCAACAAACCCGTTGTCGTATCTTTCTTGCCACTGACTGTGGTAGGAACCTCCTGAGGGAAATGCTCGTCTTTATAGCTGTATGGGAAAAGGATGAACAGTCCTTAATATTTCAGATTAGCAGTCAGATAGTGCAGGCGATCCACGAGAACTCGCTCATCCCTTACGCATGGATGGCGCTTCGAAGCCCTAAGGATATCATTTCGCCAGCACAAACAGTCCTACTTCGGCTTATTACCTATCTATTCCGCACAGCTTTGTTCCCCCCTAAGGATTATGATCCCTTCCCGGATACAAAAGCGGAAGATGTCGAAAAGATCCTCGCAAACGAAGATGTTCGTCTCGGAAAGATGCTTAACTATCTATATGGTCTCTTCCGCAGCCGTATCGTCCCAGAATGCGTCGCCTTGATGCAAATTCAGGGTGAGGTCCGTAAGGGCCGACTGGATCCTGCCGACTTCCCAGTTGATAACTGGGATCTGGAGCGGGCCAAAGACGGGTTGGTACAATACCTTGATTTTCTTTACACGGTTGCAGATATCCATCCTCTTCGTCAACATCTCATCGACTACGAGGCCGTCTATGAGCTCCTTAAGTTGCTTGAGGGCCTTGATATCGGGGTGGAGAAAGCACCATTCCCAGGCACTCGACGAAACGAGCCTCCCACCACACCCTCTACTACCACATCAACACCCCAGGCGTCATCATCCAATAATCCGCCACCTCCGCCTCCACCACCACCGATATCCGATCCGCCCCACGAGTTCCCCTGGTCTGGCATCAAAGGCCAAGTTCTATCTATACTTGCCGCTCTCTTACAGCCACCGCCTGGTCAATCCTCGCCTGGCAATCCGACAGTGCAGCTCCAAATTTTACGTCATAACGGAATAGTGGCCTTGCTTAACTGCTGTTTGTACGACGACAACAACCGCTTCTGCCGTGAGCGCACGCAGCTCTGCCTCAAGTGGCTTATGGACGGCTGCCCGGATGCCTCGGCATTCCTCCAGAACCTCGTCAGCGCCAACCAAGGACAGCCAGTGGCGCGTCCACCCGCCGGCAGCAACTTAACACAGAGCGTTAGGATAGACGGTGTCCCCGGCGAGGTTAGGGTTCAGGTGCGCAGCTCGAGCGCGCCCGCCGGAGAAGTCGGCGAGGTAGTAGGGGATGGTGCAAAATTAAGGAGTAGGCTCGAGGAAAATAAGAGTCGTAGCGAGGAGCTTGTTAATGACCTCTTGGCGCTGACTGTTGTTGACGAGACTGGTAAGATGACTATTGCCCCTGATGGTGATGAGACGGAGGATGATGACTTCATGTGACCGGACTGAAAAAGGGTAAAGGTTTTCAAGCGTTAGGGTCATAATGGTGGCATGTAATTATCATGAAAACTGTGGTTATTCTGCGAGTTGCATCGGACGGGGAGTAAAAACTTTGATCGGTATTTGTAGTCGGAAAAGGGATACTGTCGAACAAACCGCTATACCACTAAAAGGTTATTTGGTAACAGATTTTATTCTATTACATTTTATATGTATCGGACAGATAGTAATATCCGACAGATACTAAAAAAGCCCATTGTTGCGGCTATATGACCTAGTCAAGCAGTTGAGCCACTCGAGTAGTGAGGAGAACACTCCGTGTATGTGCGATACTCACTCGGCTCACTAGGCCCGAGGGGAGGTATTTTGTAAGATTTATATTGTATGGCTCGCTTATTACACAGTGCATTTTGGCATGTAATGAAAGAAGCTTGAGTGCTCTTCTTTTTAGCTACCAAGTGACCAAGTGAACTATGTGCATTACCGCCCTTCAAAGCTATAGTTTGCAAAATCGATAGGCTGACAAGTATCTTTTTTCCCCAGTTTCCACCCGGCCGACCGATTTATTCATCCCGGGAGCTCATTTGGCAAGCAAACGTAACCCCCCTCACCTCACTTCCTCTCTCTATAGACGGCTATCTTGAACCTATTATATATCACCTGGTTATATCCTAGCCCTGTGACCTAGAGTACTTACATGATCTTGGCTATCTGCTCCAGCAGCTCGACATCCCGTACAGCTAGACCTAGGAGTAGTTCGTTCGTGAGGGTCTGTAAGACGTTGGTGCCTTCTGACTTGAGCTTTACGTTAATGAATTTATCCATGCCAACTTTATTCTGGGTACATAACAATTCCTCGATTCTTGAAAACTGAATGTCTAGATTCTCACTGCAATATACCCCCTCCTTCTCGTCGTTAGTAGTAGCGATGGTTCCGCAGTGTAGATTGTGTGAGTGGACGTCGTTAGCAAGTTTTCCCGATTCTGTCTGGATCCCACTTGATACGACGACGTTGGAGGATATGCCACATTGAGTAGCTACACTAGTATATTGATTATATGCCGTATTCAAATTCCGATTGTTAACGTCTAATCCTCGGGACGATACGCCAAAAGCTCCAAGGGTGTCGACATTAGTGGAATTACCAGTCGTCTTAAATTTCCTTGCGCTTTGTACATCGCCTAAGGCCCTGACGCTTCGAGAATCTTCAAACAGGCCGGTTTCGTTGATAATCTCGTATGGATTAGGTTTCGGAGCATCTGCTACCTTGGGTTTCGCCAGTTTATTTGATACTAGCCTGGGGTCAGTATCATCTACTGTGGTGGTTATATATTGGGCCGTAGTCATTTTAGCGTTAGATTCTTCGAGGGGTTGGTTGACTTCCTCCGTGGTGGTATTGCTGTTCATGGGATTAGTTTCAGGAGTCTGAGCTGGTTGTGTGTCAAAGGTGTTCGCTAAGGGCACTTTCTTGGACGTCTTAGGGGTGCCGACCGTCTGAGATTGGTTTCGAATCACGTTGAATTTGATCCTCTTTGAGGGATTGGATTTTTCGATAATATGGCTAGTCGTTCTCTTCTGACCTCCTACAAACCCTATTGTTCGTTGCTCAGATAGGACAACAGCTGGGCTTAATTCCCGCCGGCTTCCTTCCGCCGTGCTAGTGCTTAGCGGTGTTAGTTTTCGGGAACCACGGTTGGCAACGGGGCGTGTAGTTCTAAGTGTTCCCTTTGAGAGCTCTGTACCCGCTAGGGTAGTGGCGTGTAAGGAGAGATCATTTTCGGGACTCTGAGCTACCCCATGCTGTGGGAATAGGGTAGTATGAGGGGAGACTGATTTGTCAACGCTATCTAAGTCCAAAGATGTGGCTGGTCTAGGTGGATGAGTGAAGCTACTATCGCTGTCACTACGGGTACGGTGATTTAGGTAGACAGGGACTGAATAAGGCCGGTTTGACGATAGCTGTAATGACGGGATGGGTATTTGATGTGATTCAACCCTATTCATAGTGGCCCTCTGCATTCGCAAGGGTATGGCTCGAGGACCTCCTGGCAGAGGGTGGTATTCCTGAGACCATATTGGTGGAGGAAGGTAACCATAGGCTGCTGGAAGAGGAAGGGGATTTCGAGGATATCCGAAATGGGGCCTGTATGAATTAGAAGATGGGATAGGTAGATCTTGAGTAGGCGTCGAGAGCCTGCGGTGACCTGGTTGCTGCATTGTGACTGAGGTAGAGAATTGATGTAACTTCCATGAATGTTCAATGCTGGTATTAATTAGGAGGTACATACGCTAGTATTAATATGTATGTACATACATGCTTGTATGATATTGACGAGCACATATGTGGGAAGGAGCACTAGTATACATGAGTTTACCTAGGTACGAAGTACATACTACACCTTCCCTGAGGCTATTCACCACAATATGTAGGTACCTAATTGTAGGAACTACAACCAACGAAGGAACGATAAGAGGTACATATTATGTACATATGTACCTACATGGCGGCGTTAGTGCAGTGCACTGACCAACGCGCATTTTTTGGAGCAACACGACTCGGCCCCATCCAAACCATCAATCTTTCATTTTCGCGGTCGCGATTCCTACGTACTGTAATTCCTTAGCTTTGCGACTTCACTTCCTGCGCATCGCTAACCAAAATCCCTACAATCTCAACTTGTTAGTTCGCCGAGCCGCGAACCTACATCCGGACACAGTGCAGGCATTTTTACGCCTAGTTATCTAATTCCTTCTTCACTTTTACCGTTATCCGCTTAACGCGCAATCGCAACACTTCAGCTTGAAATAAGCAAGCAGATAAAGTGTATGATCGATGCTCTAATTACTCTACGTCTATTACGACTCCTTGAAACTCTCCTCATGAGAATTACCACTACCGATTGCGACGGCCGCGACCTGTGTTAGATCAAGATGGCCCCGAACCGTGGCCTTGGGAGCAAGGATATTTACATCCACGAAATCGATCGCACTCCAGAATATGCAGAGTTCATCCAGAAGCTCACGGCGTTCCATGAGAAACGTGGCACCTCGTTCGAACCTGAACCCCGACTCCCTACCATGCACGGTCATGTCAACGTCGACCTATTGAAGCTATATAAGGCCGTCATCTCTAAGGGAGGCTATGACGAACTCAACAAGGTTCAGAAGTCTTGGGGTGGCCTTGCTGCCGAACTGGGCATGCATCATACAGATAGTAAGGGTACCGGTCAGCTCTCTTTTCAACTGAAACAGGACTTCTATCGTTACCTCGCTGCATACTGGATTTATGACCAGCACGGTAGGGAACCCCCGCCCAAGGAGATTTTAGAACAACAGTCGTGTGCTAGCAAGTTTGGTCCTGTCCTAACTCGCACTGTCGAGAATTTCAAGCACTCTTCGAGCCGTTCCGGGATGGAGACTCCCAGTCGCGAAGAGCGCCAGAGCGAAAGCACTCCGGTTTCGGGAAACAGGGCTTCTGGTCGCCTACGTGAAGCTCCTCCTCAGCGAGTTCCTTTTCAACCTGAGACAGGACCGACCCGCCAGTCTAGACAAGCATCCTCACACCACGGCACACCAACAGCCACCAATGCTGGTGCCATTAACACTGGCCATGGTTCCAATCTACCTCATGTCCAGCATCCTAATCACCATCTCCCCCAGCACCATAATCCTAACAACCCTCTTCACGTAATACAGGCTCAGCAGGCCGCCGTTCGTGGTGCCTCGAGTACATTTACCCCTACAAACCCCGAAACTGCCTCACGCCTGGTAGAGTTGTTCGAGCCGCGTCCTCCGATATCTGTTCCTCTTCGTCCCGTGAGCACCCCAGGGAACAATCCAGAGTTTGCCAAGCGACAGCGTCAGCTGCGGGCGGCTGCTGCTGCCCCCGATACTCAACTACCCGTTCGTCCAGCTATCCCAGGTATCGGTTTCGAGGGCCCCAACATCTACATGCGCTGCCTTCAAGCCCTTCGTTCAGGCATCCCTACTGAACAATCATTTGCACTCAACCACCTCGTCAAGATCTCATTTGAACGCGGTGATAAGTACAAATTCGAGTCATTTCTTGGCTTGGCTGAAGGTCTTATCGAGAAGGCCCTCGAAGTCGGTAGTTTATTTTACCATATTGAATGGCAGATTGCCTACTTCAACGACCCAGAGAATTCGGATGTGGCCATTCTTGATGGGCTTAACGGTACAAGTGATATTCTGGAGCGGATTGCGAGACTCTCGCCGAGACCGATTCTCGATTATATGCAGTCCGCCGAGTTTAGCGACCGCCTTCTTCGGATTACCGAAGCTGTTCTTACTATTCGTAATATGGTCATGCTGGTAGAAAATGCAATTTACATGGCGGATGTGTATCCCCTAAAAGATCTGCTCTGTATCCTTCTACATCTTCCAAATCTAGAGATGCTTGTTGAGATTAAGCATTTCGCACTGGACATCGCCGAGCAGCTTACACCCTGGCTCATACTTGATTCCGAAGATCCGTTGTACCGAACACTGTTGGCGCAACTGGACTCAACGGATCGGGGCACGATTTTGACATCTCTCCGCGCCATCAGCCGGATATCGATGAACTTAGAAGCTACGAATAAGATGCAGAATGTCCCCTCCGTGGTTTTGCAGAATATTATGAACTGGCTGCTGCTCAACGACGAGGAACTTATGGACGCATGTCTGGATTTCCTTTATCAGTATACAGCAGTGGTAGCTAATGTTGAGTCCTTACTCAAGGCCGTGAACATGGAGCACGTCGTACCTCATCTGGTCAGGCTCCTAGCTCATGGAGCGAAACGAGTTAAGGAGGACAGAGTTCTCGAACCAGAACGAAAAGCGCCGGCTTCCGAAGAAGTAGCCACGCTACCTCCGGATCTCCAAGAACGGCTCACGAACACAGACGAGCCTCAGAGATGCTATAATTGGCTTCAGAGTCTATTTGAGGAGGACAGCGAATCTCATATCACGCAGATCGCTATATGGCAAGCCTACCAGAACTCTTTTAGGGCGCTTGCGAGCAGCTCGAGGAATATGCTTAGTGCGGCTGATTTTATTAGGAATGTTAGCCATGTGTTTGTCAATGCTCGAGCACAGATTATCAGGCGGCAGCGTGCCGATCAATCGGATCTTTTTATCATTGAAGGTATCCGAGCACGAACGTTGCCCATTAATCCTGAGACAAAGGAGGAATACTGTCCGTGTCGGTGGATGGTAGCCAAGGGCCCGTACCTCAAGAAGTGCAATCAGTTCTTCCTTGGTGGGGAGACGATGTGGCATCATGTCTTGAATACCCATCTAGGCGTTGTTATCGGTGAAGGGAGTAAGATCGAGGATAAAGAGATCAACGCATCTTGCGACTGGGAGGACTGCAAGAAGTATCAGAAACCTACTCAAATTAAACTATCAGGACTTGCACGCCATCTCAAGACTCATTTCCCTTCGGTACAGAAGCGTTCATTCGCCGAGGGTCCAGAGTCAGCCGCGAAACGGCAACGCAAGGCATATATCACCCCGGCGAAGACCATGAGCCTTGCCTGGGAACAGACTATTGTCACCAGGGATGAGCGGAACCCTAAGGTGGAGCAAGCCGCTGGCATCCCGCTTAGTGCCGTGTTAGTACTGCGCAACATCGCCCGTAACGTAGTCAAGACGGAGTCGGAGGAGCAGCTGCTCAAAAAGCACGAGATGGGCGGTGAAGGCGGTGGCTGGAATGAAAAGCTCTTCCGCCCTGTCATGGCTCGCTTGTTCGAGGTCATGACGGAAAATAAGGCTTTGGTAAGTTCTTTACTCATTATTTTGTGCACATCTAAGTCTCGTCCCCATTACTTTGCTGCTACCCCCTTTCCTTCCTTCTCCACTCAACCTATTTACTTTTTTTGTTGTTGCTTACTTTACTAACTCTTCACCAGGCCGATTATATTACATCGCTTTTACAATTGGTACAGGACGACTAGGCGAACCGAAAAAAATTGGGTTTAGGATTGCGATTTAATTTGACGAGCAAGTCAGCCTCCTTACGTGTAGGAATAATACCCAGGCGTTTCAGAGTCGGTCGGTTGGAAGGAAAGGCGTTGTAGAACTCGTTTGCGAGTTCTTGGCGCTTCCGGAAGCACAAGGCAAGGCAAGGATGTATCAACAACTAGTGTACTGAGATATTCCTACGTGGTTATCAAATCACGTCTAGAACATAATGAACATTGCCTTGTCAACTTTACGTTGCTTATACCCGCTAGATACTTTCAAAATATCGTAGTCTCTAATGATCCTCGTCTGTCATGCGAAATAACTTGTACTATTTTTATTTATACCTGCTTGTCCGATTTTGATTACAGTTTCACAGATAATTCAATCAGTCCCACTGAGCCCCTTCGACAGCACAGCTAGCCTGGCCATAGCCAACTCGGAAACCACTGGGTATGCCACTTCGGGGAGACTTCTAATCTCGCCTTCCAGCCTGTCCCTCGCGCACAGCCTGGAGGATAAGTTCCTTGGCCTTCTCACAACCCTCCTTGGAACCCATGATCTCAATGGGCTCGTCCCTGGCTTGGTCACGTGGAACATTGATCTTACATCCACTTTGTTTACGAATTGAGTTGACCTTGGAGCCGCCCTGACCAATGACATGGCGATATGTGGACGGGTCTGGTAGAACAAGGAAGCCGATAGTGTTGTTCTTCTGGGCTTGTTCAAGTGCTGCCG
The DNA here is from genome assembly GCF_022478755.1 of Daldinia loculata. Taxonomy (NCBI): domain Eukaryota; kingdom Fungi; phylum Ascomycota; class Sordariomycetes; order Xylariales; family Hypoxylaceae; genus Daldinia; species Daldinia loculata. The sequence continues at coordinate 547,286 of NW_026054868.1, read as the reverse complement.
TAATTGCTTTCTTCGCCTTTTCAATATTATCCGGGCTGCCTCTTAATACCCACGGAATATCGCCATCTTCCGAAGAAGCAGTATCTATAACCGTCCAATGGTGCGCATCCGCGGCTGATTCTGCATCGTCTGTGATCAGGGGGAGAGAGCCAACGTTTGCTCGTGTGGACGAGGGCTTAGGCTTCGCTGGCACAGCGTGACCGGCGTGATCCACTGTAACTTTCTGGTCATTTCTAAGCTTACGGAAGAACTGACCATTTTCTGAAATGGCATGATGATACTTCCGCGGGATCTGTATCGTCTCGCCTTGCTGCTCCTTGATGATCGACGATATGTGCTCCTTTGCCTTCTCGACGTTGGCAGGCTGGCCGATCAGCTTCACGCCGGTCAGACCGCTCCCTTGCCGGGGAATATCAATAGAGACATTAAATTGTGACTCGAGCTGGCGTTTGGTTTCACCGCCTCGCCCAATTAATGATCGATGTTTTTCAACGGGTACTTCGACCGTCTCGGTTATCTGACTCTCGCGTTCCGATACCAGAGCCTGAATGCTAGCAATGATCTTGTCGACAACGTCTTGTCGCCCTTCGATCTTGATGGCATTTCCATCCGCATCTTGCTTGGGAAACTGGATAGTTCGAGCCTGAAGTCGCCTATCTTCGGGGCCGCCAGCTTTAATTACAATGTCACGGAGAGTAGAACCTATGTCAAGTTAGTATTTTGACTAAGAGCATGTTTGATAAGTATACGTACCACCAGGACCAATCAAGTTCTTGTGCCACTTCCTGTCAATTTCAACTGTCCTCGTGACCGTCTCGTCGAACACGGCCCTCTTCTCCTCGATAATCTTTTTGGCTGCTGCGACTTGTGCCTTCGTACCCTTGATTTGGATCTCCACAATTGCATCTTCAACCTCGTTACGTTCGTTAGGAATGTCGATCTTTGCGCCTGTGATTTGGCGCAACTCATCCATACCGGCCCCGCCAGAGCCAATCAGTGACGGAAGCTGCTTTTGCTGGACTGTCACGGTAGTAGTGAACGAATTCTCTTTGAGGTATTGGTACAGGGAAAAAATTTCGTCCCGTGCCTCATCAGCACCTTTTCTTGGGCCCCTGATCGTAACCTCGTCAGGGCCTTGTTGCCGCCGAGCCTTTCCAGCTTCACTTGCGACATCCGCAACAGATTCGTCGTCCTTGCCTGGTTTTGCAGTCTTGGGAAAGTTGATATGAACGGAATACCGATTCTGTAGACGATGGATTTGACTGCCCTGAGCACCAATCAACTCCCGGTGGTACTTGGGCTCAATTTTCAACGTGTGAACCGTTTCATCTGCCCATTGACGAGCAAGAGTCGTGATATGAGATCTGGCTCGTTCTGACTTGGCTTTAGGACCCTTTAGCTCAACTTCTCCATTCTGAACCTGGATATCTACGTCAAATTTCTCCCGTAGCTCGTTGATATGACTACCGCCTTTGCCGATGAGGTGATTGGCGAATTTCTGTGGGAAGTCGAATTTCAGCGTAAACCCACGTTCTTTCTCGTCTTCCTTCTCCTGCTCAACGAAGTCTGCCGCCTTCTTGAAAAGAGACTCTACACTAGAAGCCGGTCCTCGCATAGTAACAGTTGTGCCCTTTACACTGACTCTAACAGGGATATCACCAGCGGCACGGGTTGTCGCATCTTGCTCCTTCTTAATAAACTTACGAAGCTTGTCCTGAAATCTGAGTTTATAGTTAGTAAATTAGAGACACTGGGAGAATTTAGGGGAAGTACATACTTGATTGGGACTTCGAGAGTTGCTGTGCTGATTTGCTCCTGCTTGCCAAGAAGTTCGAGGATGTGTTTCCGAGCTTCCGATAACCCTTGCTGAAATTCTTTGAGTTCAGAGGGGGAAGGGGCCTTTTGGGGAACTTGGTACTGTTCTCTGGGTGTAGTTGACCCTTCATAGACTAGAAGCACTGGAAGATCGCCTTCGGTTGCGTCCGGCACGACCAGGTTGACGCCGAACTCGTTCTGAACTTTGGGAGTGATGTCGCTTCGGAGATAAGCGTGGAAGAATGGGTCAACCGGAATCGTTGCCAATCGAGAAGGAGGGTGGCTGTTTATGATTGAACTCATTTCTTTTTGAGCCTTAAGTGCGTTCTTGCCTTCTCTTGCATATAGCTCCCAAGGACTGACTATACCCTCAGAAAAAGGGGTATTAATGTGAATGTGGTAGAGTTTCTCCAGTCGCTCAATCTCATTCCTTTGACGAAGGTAACGAGATATATCTCTCGAATATATCGGAGCACCACCTGAAGCGTGACTGTGGTGTTTCGCAACATCGAAAACAGATGTGTGCACTTGTGTTGCTAGATCCATGGCCTTTTCTAGTCCTGCATTCACATCCTCAGCTCGACCAATGACTGTAACAGTATCAATACCAGGTGAACTAGGTAAGACCACAATGCAATTGGTATCAGCGAAGAAATCCTCTGTTGGGACACCCCGTTCGCCAATAATAAATTGGTGAGTACCCTGCCGAATTTCCACTTGGTCTAGGTGCAGTTGGTTCTGAAGCTCCTGGACCTGACGTTCTATCGCGGCCCTCGCGGTTTGAACAGCGGCACGGTCACCGGCAAGCTGGATATAATTGTCATTGGTAGGGGGCGTAAAAGTCGGTTTTTGTCCTGCAGCGGGTGCCTGCGGAACAGAAGGAGCCCATGGTTGGTGAGGTGGTACGCGAATTTGTATTCCGTGTTCCGCTTCCAAGGCCGTAGCGAGTCTATTATTAGGACCAGCAATGAAGGGATAGAACTCGGCAGGGATAGACTTTAGCTTTGTGCTCACGTTCGCAGATCGTTCCCCAGCGATTTTATTAATGGCCTCACGAGCCAATGCGGCCGATAGTGCGTTGCCTTCGACGATTACATCAATAGTGGCATCCTCGTCGTCTTCCAAGCTTCCCACGTTATCATCAACTTTTGGCAATTGGATTCTGGCACCGGATTTCTCCTGGATCGATTTGATGGTGGATCCTTGTTTACCAATTATATGCGCCCTGGCTGACAGCGGGATCGGGACTTTGATGGAAGTCTACGTAGGAAAAGAACTTAGCCATGCTATAGAAAACTAGATAGATTAATACAAACTTACCTTAATTCCGATTTGTTGGACTAGATCCCGAAGAGCCTGCTGCGCCTTATCCTGTGGTCCGGTTGCTTCAAACTTCAGGTGCCCACTGGGGCCCGGAACCGACGAGATTACAGCACGAGACTTGCGGTTGATATCCTTTATAATATCCTGGAGGGGGCGCTTGAGCTGGTTGCGAGGCATGACATACTGTGACTCTAAGAGAAGAGTTTCGACATTGCGACCAGGTATTGACACAGGCGGCGGAACTCCAGTGGGAGTAGAGACTCCCGAAGCTGGGGTGGAGGTTCGAGGGGTGCCATTGGCCGACCACGATGTCCCATTGGCCTTACCGTTCGCACCACCCCAGATTGGGGAAATATTAGCTTTCGACGCAGCCGTCTTAGGAACACCAAGTTCAGGGAAAGCCTCGTGCGACTGAGTATCGAGACGACCTGATTCTTGCGCAGGCTGCTTCCCAGCTGCTTTGGTAGATGGAGTCTGACCCCATGAAGATTTTTCGGGAGCATCGGCGGCCGAGGGAGACTTCAGTTCTTCATCGGGAACATCCTCAACAGTAACGTGATGGGAGTTCTCAGCATGCTGTTGAAGGAGCCTTGCTGCTGCGGAGCCTTCGATATTGCTAGTTTCGGATGCCATTTTATACGCTTACGGAGGCGAACGAAGTCTAACGAATAAGAGAGGATGGTCGACGGAAGGCGATAATTGTTACAGATATATAGATTTAGATAGCTAATGGTTTCATGTTAATATTCAAATACAGGTGAGCAAAGTACACAATATGATTTATTGGAAGCAATGTAGACTAGAAAGCAAGATAGACAGATAGATACTCACTAATCTATATATATCAATGGGGTGACACCGGTGAAAGCTAAGATTCGAGAACCAGGATAAATGGTTCTAGAAGCAGGGAACAATTGAGCCAATTGGGAGAGTAACACGTAGTAGTAGTACCAGGACTGTAGACGACGAGGAGACGGTAGAGATAGTTAAAATATAAGAGAGCTAGAACATGATGCAGAAGTCGGCGTATTCACGTTCTATATCTCAACGGAGTTATCTGATAGAGGAACAGTAGCTTAGACGGTTGAAGAAAATCCGCCGAAGGGTTTCGAATCAAGAGAGATTCGTCGAGAGGTGAGATGGATAGGTTTTGTATAGGTGATGCTATAACTAGACAAGAGTAGAGGGTGAGGTGGAAGTTTACTGGCCCAGGCTCTTGGCCAACAATTCAACTTTTTGATTTTTATTGATGCCAGGTGGAAGGCAAGTGCAATCCATGCGCAGGGTTGCACGTATGGAAGTACTGTAACGCTTACAATTGTATTAAGAAGTACATTGGTAAGATGCTTGAAGAAAAAAAAAAGAAGCCAGCGAACTCAATGCACAGTCCCCTCTCCCCCACAGCCCCACATGCCCATACCCCCATTCATAGAGGTAGCTTCCCCAATAGATGGCACCTTCTTAAGATCATTTGTGCCATCTGGCCATCTAGATTCAAGCCACAATCTATAAGCATCTTGTGTTTATGTACTGCCACTTTTACCAATTGGATCCCAGTTCATCATCATCATGAAGGAATACGGCTAACAAAGTAGGCACAGCTGTTCAGCTTCCTCAACAATATCTACTCTTAGTCTCCGAGTGTCAACTTTTACATGACAAGTCACATTTAAATCGAAAAGTGTTTCTTCATAGGGACTATGTACAGTGAACCTAGACTGGCAAAATTCAACGCCACCAAATATATGATTGATAGCCCACAGGCACGTGAGACCCTCGGGACTAACTACCTAGACATACTAGGTACAATTTCTCGAGCTGGTAAGTAGGTGGCACCACCATGACATGATTCCGGACGAACTCCGTAATTTAGGTCGGTGATGGCTACAGCTACGATCAATGACTCGCGTAGGAGAGAGAAAGTGTGAACTGGCAAGTATTGAAACTACTGGGCGTTAAAGGTAGGCAACGAGTAGTAGCTTCTATGATAAACTATTCGTGATCCCAAATATCTTCAACTGGGATGAAACCGATGCCCATCCCAGCCGAGCCCAATTTTTCAAGTATCAAGAGTGCAAATTTTCGAATGAGCAATGTTTAGCATATATTGAGCTGCCATGTATATGAGCCACGTGTCGATGTAGGCACCCTTAGGTCTATTAACAATGGTTATGAACGACCCAGTATGCAACTCGCCGAGGCGTGCATATTGGCTGATATACTCATTGATACCACAATGGCATTATATCAGTACCTGGCTCAGTTGACTATTCGACTGATCGGACCAAATCAACAGACGCCCAATAGCAATTTGTCAAATACTAACTTCAACGTTTAGATTTTAGTGAATAATCTGTCCTAAGGTACCCAGTTCCAATATAAAGATTTAGGGTCTATCATTCATCATAGGAAGATCTTACGGTAAAGATAGTTTCAGCATTAGTTTGCAAGGGAAGATCGAAGCTGTAGAGACCCTATGCTACAAAAGAGAATCCCTGCGCAAATCAATCATATTATACTTAACTCAGGTACCCAACAATGGTTCTAATTTTGCAGCGATATTCGATCTTGAGATCCCCTAACAAATATACCAACACTAGGTTTTCGAAAGTAGGCCAGACCCAATGAAGACTCCCAGTTTAGTGTAACGCGTCTATTCAAAGATAATGACAGGCGGCTAAGAGATTCTGAATTGGAGTGGAGTTAGCACTCGGGCGTCAAATTGCGGCTGATAATCGTCCATCGGGATGAACATATCATCTAGTAATCAACGCCTGTTTCTACGGGCTGTATATATAATGCATCTTAAAACCTATGAGCAGTTGCATTCCGTTGAGTTGGTAGGAAAATATGGGTGAAACAGCATAGCCCAGTACGTCCTTTGAAACCTCGGTTGTTCTTATGACGAGCACCGAGGTTGTCTTAGTATTTACATTTGGAACATGATGGCAATCCAAACTTTAGCGGACCGGACATCTACATATTAAGGAGAGGTTTCCGTGACGAGTTCTGGAGAGCTTTAGTTATAATAATTGCGAGACGGCGGCTACGAATATGGCGGCCAGTAACCTTGGGTGGTTAGCCGACAGGTTTCGGATCTTCCCCCACAGGGAATACGTAATGTCGCCAAGTTAGGACCATGGCAATACGATGTCGATACTTTACGGAGTTGGAAGAGTTGGAAGAAATAAATAAAAACAAGGACAAAGATAAAACAGAATAATAGAGGCTAGCGACCTTGAAGGGGTTGTCGTCAGATCCCATACACTCGGACACTCAAGACACTACGAGCCAAGCCAGTCCGGCTCTTTCTTCAACGGGTCGGATACTTAGCTGCAGAAGAGCCCGCATACGACAACTGAACCTCAGGTGGCAGGTTTCACTTGAAGTAAAATAAGCTAGGCGATTATTAGTATCGATCAACAGCCTAAGGCTACTAAAGCGTGTAACTAGTCAAGTAGCCGCAAATCAAGCAGTAGACAGATATGTTCTTTTTTAGACATTTTACCGGGCTAGAGCCTCTTATGTAAATTTAGGGTATTATGTATTGATCCTCGTAGGTACTTATTATTGCGAAAAGGACCATTCCCAATATATGTACCTGATGTAGATACCTCCTCTCGAAGGTTTGACGTGGAAGTTGACATTATGAGCTTACCTATATGTTGACATATAAATGTACATGTTAGGTACCTAAGGTATTTGCATAGATCGCACTGTCCCGCAAGTTGAAATACTACCCCACCAACTACATGTACATACCATCCATTGAAGGTACACACGGTATGTACATACGGTATGTACATATGTGATGCCCCTAAAGATGTATCGCAAATACTTGACCCTCCAATTAATTCGTTCGTTGTGTCCTTGACCTACAGAGTACTTTTCGTATTAATTGAGGTACCTATAAAGCGAGTAAATGATTTGGGGTCCGGCAGCCACTTAGAAGGAAGTTCCCGTGTATAACCTTAGGTACCCACAGATATTAGTAGCGGAATACTAGAGTAAGTGCTATAGGAGATACATACAAGTAATGGTAATTCTATCCTGTTTCCTTCTATTTTTCCTCATGCCCATCTTCAACCTACATTACTTCAATGGAATATTCTCATGCCTACATATGTATAGCTACTATACACACACACCTGCTAGTTCCGACCTTATTTATCCATTCGTTAAAGGAATAATAGATCTGCTGTTTCATAGCAGCGCAGAAGTGAGAGAAGAAGAATAACGGATTGGATCGATTACAGATTTTAAAATATACACAGGTAAGGAACCTAAATAAAGATAGTAACTAAAAAAGGGAATTAAAAGGGGAAAGAGAGAGAGAGAGAGAGAGTGAGAGGATAAGCCCTCGAATTACAAGCGAGGCCAAAGAATAGAGAACCAAAAGAAACAAACACATATCCCTATCACCTTACGTACCCCTCCCTCATCAATCATGTCGGGTGTTTTCTAGTCTCGTCAGCCATGGTTTCATCGCTCGACCCATTTACTATCAATTTTTAATTGTCACTAAAAAAAAATCACTACTACTACCCCCAAAAAATAAGCAAAAATTGAAAACTCTGTTTTCCCTTCCCCCCTTAAACCCGTAACTACCTTTGAGGTAGAGATGGAAAGCCACAGTACTAACGCCAACATCCACAGCAATCTGCAACAGCAGCAAGAGCAACAGCAACAACAGCAACAACAGCAACGTCGTAACAGACTAACTAAGAAACCTCCCTCCTCCATCCATAACCATCACCATCACAGTCACAGCTATTCTCTCACCGCTGATGGTCGCTTTGACGCCCAATCCCTCAAGAGCAAACGGAGCTCCACGAGCCTGAGGCGAGCTCCAAGTGCTCCCCACAGAACTCCCGCTACTACAACTGTTAGCGTTGCTAATAACGTTGCTAACATTGCTAACGTTGGCATTAACAACGCGTCAAACTCCGCAGCATCGCCCCGTCTCCCACCACCACCCACTACTACCGCTACCGCTACCGCCGCCACCACCACCACTACCGTAAATAACAATACCAACAATAACACAACTTATTTCTCCTCACCTTTACTGTCTCCTGCTCAATTTTCCCCCTCTGCCATTTCCTCACCTCACCATTTAGTCTCGTCTTTACAGTCGCCGTCGCCTTCTCGTAACGCATTTCCTCTCGCCGCCGACGGAGCCGCAATTGGGTCTAGAACCGGCATTGGCACTGGCACTGGCACTGGCACTGGAACAGGCACAGGTACAGGCACAGGTACAGGCGTAGGAATAGGCATCGGTATCAGGTATCCGACGTCAGGTCAACGCCTGTCTGACCCCTATTTTCTCCAACCACTTTCCTCCCAGACTCCCGAGGAATTTATCGGCGCACCCTTTGACGGCAATTCTATCCTTAGTCATTTCGACACTGCCAAGTCGCCCACGTACCAGTTTTCTTCCCAAACCCGACCGCCACCGCCCCCGCTATCGAATTCAACTCCCGACCCGCGTGTAATGAGCCCTCCTCCCTTGCGACAGTCGGCTAGCTTCTCCGCCTTAGACGCCAACATGTCAGAGAAGTCCCATGGCGCACGTGTCAATGAGAACCCCGTTGTCCCCCCGAAACGGTATTCCGATGAATCCAAAGATCTCAAGGGTCCCGGTGTCTTGAGAAAAAAGTCGGGCTTTTCCGGCCTCATGAGCACATTGGTGGGGTCGCCCAAGAAACCCGTCATATCGGCTCCAGAGAACCCCGTTCACGTCACCCATGTCGGTTACGATAGTTCCACCGGCCAATTCACGGTAAGTCTCGTTATAACTTCTTCATCGCCTTGAACCCGGCTTCACGACGTTGCTGACTTTTTTATAGGGCCTACCCAAAGAATGGCAACGCCTAATCAACGAGAGTGGTATTCCAGAGAATGCTCGAAGGGAAAATCCACAGATGATTGCGGATATCGTCACATTCTATAAGGAAACCACAGAGAAGCCGCACGAAGATCAGGTTCTGGAGAAGTTCCACGATGTGAGAGCTACTGAGCTGCGCACCCAATCTGGTGGAATGGCAACATCCCCCGGCATGTATGCGTCAAACTATGCGGGTATGTCACCTATGATCAGTCCACCAGCAAGTCCGAGATTTCCAATCGTGAATAATGAAGGCACCTTCGAGAATCCCCGCGCCCCCCCTCCGGTACCCATACCTGGGAAGAGCCCGGTGCTGCACTCCATCAAGGATCACCCCAACTTGCAGCCCAGCCGACCCGCGCCGAAACCCCCCGTCTCTTTGCAGACCCGAGCTACACAACAACTGCCCTATGCCACTACCAAAGATTCGGGCATTGGTATGGCACAGGCCAGCGAAGATGGTCACTCGACAGGGTCCCATGTTTCGCCACCGAAGGACAGCGTCCCCATGCTCCCCGAAGAGCACCGATCGAGATCGAGATCGAACTCGCGAGTCAACGGGTCTCAACCCCACACACCTGTCGGCCAGTCATCGCCAGCCGTTCAAGCGGCTTATCAGCACCAACTAATGCAGCAGCAGCAAGAACAGGCTATGGCACAGGCCCAGGCTGCTATGAAAGGTCAGCTTAGTAGGTCTGCGAGTACTAAGCAGTCTCCCGCACAGCCAATGGCCCCGAGCTCACAGCACCAAATGGGTCGCGTCCCTGAGGCTAACGGTGCCGGCAATGCGGCCTATGCAGCACGAGGGCCTCCGGCGCAGCAGTCACGCCCGCGCAACCGGCCGCGGCAAAGTACCAGTATAGATGTAGCAGCAGCGCTGAAACGTATCTGCTCCGAAGGCGACCCTCGCGAGTTATACCGTGGCTTTACTAAGATTGGACAAGGTGCATCTGGTGGTGTCTATACCGGCCACGAGAGGGGATCGAATCGACTAGTAGCCATTAAGCAGATGAATTTAGAGCAGCAGCCAAAGAAGGACTTGATCATCAATGAAATCTTGGTTATGAAAGAGAGCTCACACCCGAATATCGTTAACTTCATAGATAGCTACCTATGCGGTGGTGAGCTTTGGGTCATCATGGAGTATATGGAAGGAGGTAGTTTGACTGATGTTGTCACTTTTAATATAATGACGGAAGGGCAGATCGCTTCAGTCTGTAGGGAAACCTTGAAAGGCCTCCAGCATTTGCACTCGAAAGGAGTTATACATAGAGACATCAAGTCTGATAATATTTTGTTGTCGTTGGATGGTAATATTAAGCTCAGTAAGTCAAACACCTCCTCATTCTAAAGTTGATCGACTAAAACCTAATTTTCCCCCCTTTCGTAGCCGATTTCGGATTTTGCGCACAGATCAACGAGGCGCATAATAAGCGGACTACGATGGTTGGTACGCCGTACTGGATGGCACCGGAAGTGGTCACTAGAAAGGAGTACGGAAGGAAAGTCGACATCTGGTCCCTAGGTATCATGGCTATTGAGATGATAGAAGGGGAGCCGCCGTATCTTACCGAGTCGCCGCTTCGCGCTCTGTGGTTAATCGCTACTAACGGCACACCGCAAATCAAAGAAGAGCATAATTTATCTCCAGTATTCCGGGATTTCTTATATTTCGCCCTAAAGGTGGACCCGGAGAAGAGAGCGAGCGCACACGACTTGCTTCGGGTATGTCTTACAATTTTCAGCGTGGGGTTCCAGAAAGCTAACCTAATATAGCACGAATTTATGAAGACTTGTGTCGACCTGTCGTCTTTATCACCACTCGTCAGGGCCGCAAGGGAAGCCCGGCTAGAGGAGAAGGCCAATAAGGGTCAATAAATGTCTGTCAGTCATGTTGCAACGTTTTGAAGATGTTGGAATAATTTGAGGTCGGTTGCCCTCGAGGTTTGAATAAGTGTTACTATCCTACAATTCAAGGATACATCGAGCTGGTGACGGCCAAAACATCTTGCTGCATCTCTACCTGGGTGACTATGCTACGGCTTAGGCTTGTGGGGAGATTTGGAGAGATTAAAAAGAAATAAAAACAGCAACTGACGAAGGGGTCCGGAATCCTATGGAGGGGCTGATCCTCTACTTGTACATAGCGAGACGATACCACCCTTGAGACGGCCTTCATTGGTTACTAGAGCAGAACTAGACGAAACGGACGTCCTCGAAGCAGATGATTTGAAATACCTCAATACCCCCAGTTCAAGACCCTCGTCACCTAAGAGTTCGCGACTCGCACCGGGCAGGTCGGATTATGGGGCTTAGCTCCGAAGTGAGGCTGAGATTTAGATATTTGAGTCCAACAACGGAATTAATTGGATACTGGAAGGTTAAAATTTATAAATCAAGATCTGCAGCAGATGTTCATGTCTTGTATTGGGAAAATATACCAGTTAACTAGTTAAAGTCTGGCTTATTACTATTGTCTTTTGTCTTTAACCCTGCATATCGGGGGTTCAAAGACAGATAGTTGTCTATTGCAACGTAGAACCAAACATATGTAGGGCACTGAATAGGTCAGCTTATCGAACCATATGTGTCACATTGTACAGAGTAGACAAGCACCTCTTCAGGAACTTAACATGACAAGAGTTAGCGCCATTGTTTCGAGCTTATCGAGGACGGCCAAGACATCAATTCGAATCGCCTAGCTGAAAGAAATAGAGACGGTAACTGATTTCCCCTATAACAGGGTTTTCAGATAACTAAGAAGACGATTTTCGATAGCAATTCCTTTTTAACCGCATCGGTAGGTATATATAAACGAGTTACATCTGTAGTCTCAGGTACATGGGAGGTAGATGAAGTTTGGATTTCACAGAATGACTCAAGCTTGGTCTCCAAACCGAGAGCAATGCATGAGTAACTTGTCCACATACAAGATGAGTGCCATTAGGAGCAAATAATGCTATCAAACTTAAGACAAGACCCCGAGTATATGAAATCCTCTTCACACTATCCTAGTCATGGTCGAGGAGTTCGCTTATGGATAGTGACTCCCAGTCTGTATGTACAATCCAAATATGTCTGTTTAAGTGATATAGTTTCGTTAGATGAAAAAACCTCAGTGTTCAAACAAAGACACAAACGCAATAGTTCAAGACATTGGTCACAAAACGGAAGCAAACTCTGCTTCTATTCTATTTCATGTGTACCGCTTGAAGCGGGTGCTAAAGAGATCAGTTCTGTTGTGCACCGTCCCATATCCGGCAACCCCTGTAAAGTCGGTCCGGGGAGTCCACCCGAGGGTAGTCTATCTCTAAAAGCTATTCTGATGTTTTTTTTCGTCAGAAAAAGGCAAAAAGTTCTTTTTTCCCTCCATGATAGTATTTGGTATCAGTCCCCTTTTCCTACTTTTCTCCATGGCGTGTATAATAAAACTGACTCCAGATTTCCCCATGACGATTATGTAAAAAGTCAAGTCTATGCCGCGCATCATTCCATAAAACAATAAACCGTAAAAGAAAAGACCACCAGCATGCTAGGAACCATACCCATAGGTAAGACCCCCCCTAGAGCCCGGCCGAAGCCCTTCTGGCATATACATACGAAGGGTTTACGGCTAGGTACGTAGGTGCAAGTGGATGGTGTGCGATGCGACCATTAGGACCGAACGAGCAAGTTGGTTGGCGAAAACGTGACTTGGCAAAGTCTGTCCAACACACGTGCCTGAATGCGGTTGTTCAAGATGCATAGGAGGGACTCATAACGCCGCGACGCAACGTAACCCCCGCACCAAACGAGACAGAATTCGTCTAGCCAACTCCAAGCTTCTGACCCATTAGGGCATAACAAGCGGGCTCCGGCCAAACAGGACCAGAGCCGCAATGTCCGCGTATACGCCACGCCGTATAACTTGTCCCAACATACCAGGTCGAGACTATTTAGTTAATGCTGGCTTATAGGACAGTGTAACCACCGTCGATAGCGACGTTGGCGCCCGTCATGAAGCTGCTGGCATCGCTGGCAAGGAAGACGCAAAGGCCGTTAAGCTCGTCAACATTACCGAGGCGGGCCTGGGGTGTCAGAGAGCGCCAGATCTTCTTCTGGGCCTCAAGGGCGGGTACGCGGTTCAGCGCAGTGTCCATGTAACCGGGAGAGATGCAGTTAACACGGATGTTGTACTTGGCCCATTCGGCAGCCAGAGACTTGCCGAATTGGATAACACCGGCCTTGGATGCGTTGTAACAAGACTGCTCCTGCGGGTAGTTGACGATGCTACCGCTCATACTAGCAACAAGAACAATAGATCCAGGCTTGCCAGCAGCCATCATCGCGCGTCCGACCGACTGGCTCATCAAGAACGAACCAGTTAGGTTGATGTCGATCAGGCGTCGGAACATGGCCGGGTCGTAGGTCTCGGCCTTGATGTTGGAATCAGCGATACCGGCACTGTTGATCAGGACGTCAGGGGCGCCGTAGGTCTCGACAACAGAATCGACAGCAGCATTGATGGCGGCACCGTCACGAACGTCGACCTTGAAGAAGGAAACGGGGAGCTGGGTCTTCTGGTGTAGCTCGGCGGCAGCTTCGTCACCCAGCTCTTGGTTCGCATCGAAGATGACAAGAGCCTTAGCACCAGCCTCAGCACAAGCGCGGGCCATGTGGTTTCCGAGACCCCGAGCACCTCTGTAACGATGCCTCGTCAGCAAAATCTGTTTCAAAATAGCTTCATGTAGCAAACTCGGCTTACCCAGTGATAATAACAACCTTGTCCATTATACTCATCTTCTGCAGGGTGGGGGGCATTTGGCGGTAGACAGTCTTGGACAATGGGATGACCTCGGTGTCCTCCGGGGGAGGGAATGGCTTCGGTGTGGCATCGTCGCGGTTCACGGGGATACTGAAGTGGTCGCTGGTCGAACCGGCAGCGCCCGTCGAGTCTGGGGAGTAGACGGAAACAGGAACTTCGGTCTCGCGTACTACATCACTCCGCGATCGAACGGTTGACTGGCTGAAAGCTCGGTGAGCTGCGGGGAGAGATCTAGAGATGTGGGCAGATGCACGGGCGGTGCTAAAGAGGGGGGCTGCAGCCCTGGTGAGACGGAATGCTGAGCGACCAGACATTGTTGCAACTGTGTGTTTGTGTGGTTGTGTGTATGATGTATGTGCGTAAGTATATAGATGGGATATATCCAAGTTCAAGGTATGTTAGGAATACTCGGAATAGGGATGTGGCGAGATGTGGGAAGTCTTTTAAGGTTGCTAGAAACTCTGGAGACGAGTGACAAAGCAGCAATTGACTTTTTTTCCCTCGTAAGTTGGAGGGGGCCTTAGGCAAACCGGTCAATTTATGGGAACCCCAGGGGGATTTTTCAATGGCAGAAAAATCCGAAATCGGGGGAAGCTCCGCGAAGAGAAGAAAAAAAAAAAAAGGACCAAAGTCCCAGTAAATTCTCAAGTAAAAGCCCCAAGTTCCAGGGTTTTGCGGCTTGTGTGTAAGATTCGAGGTCACAAGACGAGCTCTGTTAAATTGGAAGCTGGATGGGTTTCGTGAACTAATCCCGTAGTCGTGGTCACGAGCTGAAGCAAATATTTGTTTTTATGTTCCGTGCTCGAACTGGAGCTCCTACGGGCTCGGCTGACCGTCGGTCTAAGCCAGGGGGGGCTGGAGTTATGTAGGTAGTAAAGTAATAAGTAGTGATAGTACCTAGTAGCAAGGTCTAGGTATGAGTGGGGAGAAAATAGAGGAGATATCAATAAATGTCTCGTAGTTGTCTCGAGAACTCAACAAGGGGGCACGGTAAGAAAGGACTAAGACCGTAGCAGTATAGATCAAGAAGAGCTTCTACACAATAGAGATCAATGAGAAAGAAGAGAAACAGATAGCAAGCCGGAGGCAATAAACTGCAAGAAGGGTGCCCTATTTCTACTTGCTCGCTATCGCATATTCTTCCCTTCCCTCGTGAAAATGTGGACTTACTTTTCCTAACAGTTGTCAAGATTTACGCATCGCTTTCCCCTTTCCACACTACATGACAGGTTGAACGAAAGGGTCCCGTCGAGTCTGGGTCAGCAGCTAGACGATAGACCGCCTCGCCCGTTCGCTCTGGACCGTTGATCTGAGTATCTAGCTTCGCTAACTCCGAGCGACGTAACGTGATGGGTTTGTACCTACGAAAACCAAGGTACATGAGCTACTACCTTTGTATATAAAAAGAAGGGGGTAAAAATTCCCCGTTTCCGTTACGGAGCAGTATTGCGATTGTACTTCTTAAGAAAAGTACATGCATATTACGCCATCCATCTCGGATGTACATGTATACATATGCACGTATTATATTTAACTGAATCAAACACAGCGGAGGAGGGCAAGAAAAAAAAAGACTTGTGGCGGATAGCTGTGCGGGAACAGATAGACTAGAACAGAAAATCTTTCTTGGTTGCCATCGATCAAGGGTAACTTTTTGTTAGCTTGTAGTCTCTGCCTGTAGTATTGCAGTAGCTCTGGACCTAGCAAACTGCCAAGCAGCCAAGCAGCCCCAAGCAGCACCAAGCAAATGCCCAGTCCCCGCCAAGACTGTCCATAAAACCGACCCGACGGGGCCTTAAGTAGAAATAATGGGGGCTATGGGGTCCGGCATGCAGCCCGGGTGGGGCTCATGTCTCCATCTAAGTCTCCATCTACGCAGTAGCGCGACCTGTTTTCTATTTAGCTCCTTTTCGTGGAGTCTTCCACCCTTCTAAAGAAATTCCAAACTAACCATATTCAATATTGTCAGCTATCAATACCTAACACATATACAGTAACATGAATGATGGAGAAGCCGTACAGAGATTTTACATCCGTACCATAGGTAGGTTACCTTTCTAGTAGTATTTTGAAACCGCCAGCAACGCCTCTGAGGGAACTCGGCGTGGGGGTACTGCGGCTATCTCGTAGTAATGCTTACAGCTCAAGATAGCTTAAGATACACATGCTTCCTAATTCCGTTAAAGCTTACATATAATTACTGTCTCTGTCCATATTTAGATATTTAGCTACATATGTCAAGTTATATCAGTTAGCTAGGCTACTATGTACAGACTGCTTTCCTAGTCCGGGAGTTTTAAACGCTGATAGCTAGACTGAACTTGGAAGGCTGAAGCAGGATTTTCTTCCAGGCAAGCGGGTACGTGATTAAACCACGCAACTCGCCAACGAGAGGTGTTGTAATGTAATTGAAAATTTACTATGGTCGCGGGTATACCTACCTAATAAGTGACGTGGCCTTGAAGCACCTCCGTTTGAAAACCACCTAGGGATTTCAATAAGTGTTGGTGTGAAGATGGTACTTTAACATATCTGTAGGCCTAGAAGTGTACACAAATACAAAGTTCTTGATAGTGTCCCAATAACAAATAACATACTAGGTATATTTAATAAACTAGAGTTATATATATAAAAAGAACCACACCGCCGGAAAGGTCACGATGCTAAAATGTACTTAAAGTTAAACGACCGTACTTTCTGGGGTATCGAAACCCACGCGGAGATTATGCGCCAAATACGTAGGTACACAATCAGATTCGTGGGGTTAAAAGTCAGCCTCTAATGTTCAAAGGGGGGCTTAAAAGAACAGCAAGAGAAGAAAAAGACATCGTGAGAAATATCTAAATTAGCCTCTCGGGTTCTCGGTGGTCGTATTGAGATGAGACTAATCTCTCCTTAAAAAATACACGTCCAGGTGACCAAATCCCCCACACATCCCAGGTCTTAACTATCGACTAAGGCGCATTATTAAAAACAGCGCTGCGTACCTAAATGAAAAACATTGCATGAGTCCATCACATTGTTGAGGCCACGAAACATCGTAACTATGGAATATTTATAATTCAAAATTTACTCATGAGAAACCCTCTGTCATGCTGCATGGTATGGTCTTAACAGCATCTTATAAATCAGTCCATAAGTACGTATATAGGTACCTACGTATGGCGTATTCCGCGCATGCGTGTTAGGAGCGCATACTTACATCTATGTAACTACTCATATCCCTTGAGATACCTACAGTATTAAACGGTATCATATTTATATAGTCGGTGAGCTTTCCTGACTGTATTCTCACAACCAAAAACTCCGATTTGCGGCTCTGTCCGTCACAACTGAACCATGCAGCCTCGCGGCCCCCCTTAGATTAGATCTACTACACGACGCACAGGCAAGACGCACGAATATTTCTTTCGCCCATCTCGGGATGTGTTCATTACGTACATATACATATCACGTTCGGTATGGCGCACCCTACTTAGAACCCTACTTAGAAATATAGTGTAACCGTGCTAGACATGTACGTTGTAGCTTGTCGTGCCGCTGATAACCCATGAATGATCAGCATTGAAAAATCAGCAAGGTCTACCCGAATAGAAAAGGATTTGCTCACTCTGCATCTTTCTACCAAGGTACGTAGACGAGTAAGATAAATGACTCCGGGTGGCATGAATCGTGGCTACGTACCAAACAAATTAATTTGGAACGCTCCGTCGTGCTACCTAGTACGCCATAACGCATATGGAGTATGTACATGTATACAAGGTTTGTTCACCGTGGCATTTTAGGTATCGTGGGTCCTCGCTACGGTTAGGGTCCTGGGACGACGCTGGCAAAGGAAAGGCTAGCAAAAGCTTCGCCCGGGGGTCAATCTTGTGGGGGAAGCTAGTCCATAAAATCAAGCTACGGAATATGTACCACAGTATATCTAACAGTATGTATTGTGGTAATGTAGTGTACGTATGTAGTCGACCGAAGGAGGTGCTGCCGAACCGTCTATGTATACTACATAGTATATTGCCTGCATACAGCACACATACATAGGCGAACTGTACCAGTGCTGACCTTGCAGACGCGATCATCTACGGATCACACGGAGAGCCGAACTGCCTATTACATATCTCGTCCGAGCTCGCAGAATTTGCCTGTGATCTTCTATCTAACAATAGCTCTCCCATTTACCAGCGGACGTTACATACTTATCCAGCGGACTGGACTTGGGCCATTGTTAGTTGGGTGTTTAAATACACGGAAAAGTGAAGGACATCGCGAGCAGAGAATGGCGGAAACGTGGGCAATCCAACATGTTTGACAGGGTGAAAGAGGGCTTCATGCCATTCCTTTTATCCCCTCAAACTCCCCACCCACCACAACCTTTTCCTTTACAATACTCACTAATGCGGTACAAATTGCGCCGCAAGCCTTAGGTACTGATCTCTCGGATTCAGGGGTATCTCTACTAACCAGGCTAGCATATGCAGCCTTTCGGTCTTAAGAATTTAAAGATCGTTGAGGTATTATTCTTTAATGTTGATGTGTCTTTAGTATGAAGCTAGATCAAGCTGAAATATATTTCAATGCTAGGAGGATCCCAGTTGATGAAATGATAGATCCAATCTTTATATTCCTAGGTACCTAGACAACTAGTTTGCATGTAGATTAGAAACAGCGTGTTAGCTCGTCTCCCGCCGCCCGTCCGCCCCGTGCTAAACCCCTCGCAAGCGGGCTGTCCTTGCATAGGCGAACCTCAGCAGCACGCCGCCCGGTCCCGCCGCGTCCCATCATCAAGGCAAGATCAGCACATATTAAAAGCACCGTCCCGCTCCCGCTCCAAGCAGCCGCGAGCTGTCATCTAAAAAACCCCGAATTGGCTCCGCCTCGGACTCCATACTGACGCAATGTGTCCACCGGGGAGTCGCCGATATCAACTAATGCAGCATATACTCGTACGTGAGTACTAGACCGCTAAGCTTGCTATCCTAGATTCCTAGTATAGTATAAGCGACCTGATGGTAGCATGTCCGCGCCTAAAAATTCTGTCCGCTATGGCCTAGCGACCGTAACTATCGGTCTAAAGTCGATTCATACGGCCTCCGTTATATCCGTAGTCGCGCTATAGAGTAGGTACTTACCACAAGATCCCTACTCAAAGCTTTTAGCTGATCTACTCATCCCGAGGTACTAATTTTAATATATGAGTAAAGCCAAAATGCGGTAAGCATGCTAACAGTGTTTGATAACATACGAAGACATCTCTTCTTGTGCTCATTGGGTGTTCCATGTAGTATACATACAGACCGGTGAGCAACTTCCGTGTGGCGTATGTACTATCTTGCATTTATCTATGTTCCATCCCAAATAAGAGACCATGGCCGGTTCCCTATCTTTTCCAATTCAGTAAAATGATCCGGGTTATAGAGGCCTCGACAGGGCGGACAACTCTGGGAAGTCTACGGTACTTCGACTTCAACCCGAGACCTGAGATTGAAGCTCGGGACCCTCAGGACTCTAGTACCCTCCTACTAAACATCTGAGACATAGCGAAGTGAGTCACTTTCTGGAAAATACTCTGTACGCCCTCCCTTCCCCCCTACGATATTACTCCCAAAACTCATTCCCCGGCACCATGCACCTTGCCTAAGCCACTCGATGCATCTCTTCGCCAGGTTTCATATTCATGACTCTAGCAACAAGATAAGCAGATTCAACCACTTGATTTGCTCATTCTAAGTACCTAGGACGCGTTAAGTTAGCTATGCGCGTAGGAAGGTTAGATACATCAACATCTTATGTGACCTCCCGCAAAATAATCTGCAGATACCCCTAGATCTGTAGATCCGATGCTCGCAAACTTCACCACGTGCGTCATTTGACATGTCATTAAATTCCTCGTTTGCCAATGAGACAGGTTCCCCTACAAGGATCCTTTCTTATCTTATCAACCTAGATTAGAGAATATGGTATGAATTCTACCAATGTTTTGTTACGTTCGTTCGTGATGAAGCCCCGTGTTACGTGGCTTACTAAAATAGCATCTCGATAAGTTCTAGGTATTCAATCATAAACCTCTTCAATTATATAGCTAGATTTCCTCATATAAAAGCTATACTTTTCAAATAATCCTTATCATATAACCGTTTCGACGGTTGCGTGAGGTGCCTAGGTCTCTTTCACAATATCGAAGCAGAATAGACTTACCACCCTATAGCATATAGCATAGGAGCATAGGCACCTCCTAACTAGTAACTTGACTATCGGACCCCCTGGTTTGGGGACTAAGTACGACATCTTGTTTCTCTACTCCGATTGGACACAGGTTTGCCGCCATTAGCTAGGCATTGATCTTATTCGACAGTGAACGGCGGCTGAGAAAGTCAAATCAAGTTTAGTGCTAAGAGTTCACACCAATACAGTAGCTAATTCGAGCTGCGAACTCTTCCTGTCTATGGGATCACCTTATAGCTATTGAACGAACTTGGAATACGACCCCCTGCTTGGATATTCGTTATATTAAATGTGCCCTCGTCACGCCTAGAGTGCGATGCTGATTTGGCCGTTGTTGATTTCTTAGAGGTTTGCGATTTTAGCTTATTTTAGGAGTAGAATATGGCACACTCTGACTTCGGAAGGTCCTCACAGGGACGGAATAAACAATAGGTAAGTTATATAGCAAGCATTTTAATATCGGCCACGACTGTAAGGTAGCTGTTCTTTCTGTGCTTTTCACATAAGATAATCTTGATAATCTATTTGAGCCGTGTAGTTGTCGCTCTTTCTCTTCTACTGCTTCACGTAGATGTCCTCTCGCTTAATACGTATATTTATATGCTTATGTGATTCTATCAATCACTATGACCGCGATACCCATTTCCTTCCTTATCATCTCATCTTTCTTCTACATTATTTTATTTGTGTCGGCTTCTCCTACCTTAGATAATGATAAGATCGGAGCACGAAGCTCACTACCTATTCTCAACCTCCCGTACGGGTCGTATAGAGCAGCTAGATACGGCGGCGTGAATGATATGTAAGTCGAAGCTGGTCTATATTACTTGAAGTGAACGAGAGGAAAAGGCAGAAAGTCCTAATGGCGCAAGTCGTAGATATACGTTCAAAAATATCCGATATGCGGCGCCACCAGTTGGTGATCTGCGATGGGCCAAGCCGGCGCCTCTGTTGAACCAGTCCGGCATCCAAGACGGGAGCATCGGCCACTCATGTGTACAAGCGGCTCCAAACGGACGCAACCTACTCGGTACTGGCAACCAGTCTCCAATCGGCGGGGCGATCAACCAGTTGTGAGTGCTCCCCGTAGTATATACTAAAGAGTGCTAGAGGATAAATTCCCTAATGCTACGAAAGTCTTGTGGGTATCCCACTTCCCGTATTCTCAGGCGGCAGCGAAGACTGTCTGTTTTTAGACATTTGGTGTGTATATCCTATATGTGATATCTCACCAATAGGATGCTAATATATCTCATAGTACGTTTGAATATAAACATCAAAACTGAAGCACCTAGTTAGTATACTTACTAGTAACAGATATTCCTGGAAAGGCTTTGGGGGCATCCTCTGGGAAGTTACCTGTTGTGGTCTTCGTATATGGTGGCGCGTATGTCTTTGGCAGTAAAGACTCACTGCAACCAGAGCTGCCGTTCTATGATGGGACTGGTCTGATATCACAATCCGGCAACAACATGATCTTTGTGGCAATGAATTATCGAGTAGGGGCTTTCGGCTTCCTCGCTGGAATTACTATGGAGAACGAAGGTACCCCAAATGCTGGGTTCTAGGATCAGGTAAGTGCATATATGGGAACCCTGGAGTGCCGTTGATTCTAACACGTTGTCGTGGGATAGAGAGCAGCTTTTCAATGGGTTAGGGATTACATTTCCTTAGTAGGCGGAGACCCGGCACGAGTGACAGCCATGGGACAATCCGCTGGAGGCGGAAGTATCATACATCACATTATCGGACAGGGTGGAAAGCTTGTCCCTTTATTCTCCAAGGCTATATTGCTTTCTCCGGCTTTCGAGTATATGTGGGATCGCGCTGGTGTGGTTCAAAATACATTTGAGGCATTTGCAAGAATGGCTGGCTGTGCCGGTCAAGGCGTTTCGTGCTTGAGGCGCGCTGACGCATCTGCTCTTGCTAATGCGAACACGCAGTTGATGAAGCAGCAGTATTCAGGCACCTTCGCAGTCGGCCCAACGCCTGATGGATCATACATACGACAGCTTCCCGTACTGGAGTTAAGCACTGGCAATTTCTGGAACATGGAGTCACTCATCTTGTCGCATACTACTTCCGAGTCGAATGTATTTGTTAATGGCCTTGTACAGACGGATAGCGGGTTTAAATCGATTGTGGACGCCATATTTCCAAACTACACACAGGCTGCCGGAATCACGGATAAGATTGGTGCTTTCTACGCGGTCTCTGGAGAATCAAAATATAGGTCGCAGACGGACCGAGTGCAGGCCCTCCTTCGCGATAGCAGCTTTACATGTAATATCCGGCACCTTACCGAAGGCTTTGGCGACTCCAAGGTCTGGAACATACAGTACGGGGTATCGCCTGGGTGGCACGGAACGGACCTTTTCCCCATCTTCAGCGCTAAGCTCGGAGGCAAGAGCTGGCTTGAGAATCTGGCGGCGTTGATGACACCGGGTATTGGATCGCTCGTTTCCGGCATCAGCGTGGCGTTGCAAAGCTACCTTACGAACTACATCCTCACTGGTGATCCTAACACCAATCGCAAGATATTCAACCTGCCGCCGACGGTACGATGGAACCATCCAAATAGTCAGGCGGAGCAGATCTCAGGCGTGGTTAGCCTCGGTGATTGGGGGTTTAGCACGGTACGAGATACCCAAGACGAGAAGACGGCGTGTGATTTCTGGAGGAATATAGCCGCAGCCGTGACTAGCTTAGGTGGATATTCGCCGCCTGGTGTAGTGGTATAGCAAAGTTTGGTTGACGCGAGGGATCCGAGTATGAAGTACGGATCTGTACAACGGTGGTAATCGATAGGAACATGTAATCGAAGTTCTTGAATAAGTGAAGTTGTTAACTGTTCCCTACACGTGATGCGTATCGCATACGGGTGTGGTGAGTGTTTGATTTAATCCGTACTTGGATAAAGTACAGGCATAAATCATTGGAAATTACTTGCATAGTACCCCTACCCATCAATTACATGTAATTACATATGTGCTGGTGCTATATTTGGCTGTGGGGTTATGGGGAGTTTGGCTACACAGGTACCTAACCTATGTACCTAGGTACATAATGTATGTAACCCAAGCTCCTATTAGAGTTCGCCCGGACATTTTCTCAATTGTGTGCATCTCACGGAATACAGATTTCATCTTCTTCTAATTGATGTTTATTGGATATAGAATAAAAAGAGCCCCGGATCGCCACAACGCGTCTCGGAATAACCAGTCCTAACAGAAACGACATTTATCTTATTTGTCACAAGTCGTTTCGGTGTCTCGCCGGACCGCTTAGGCTTGGCTCATTTGTTTCGGGGGTTAGTTGCACTACATTCCATCGTATCCCCAGGGTTGACTTGACATCTTCTTTGGTGATCGAAGATTCTTTATATAAAATATAAATAGGCTTCTGTCGAGTGTATTGGAAGCTAGGTAGACGCGGCGTTTCCAGAAGTCCGGAAACAATCCGTCAAACTAACTATCCACCAAACTATGTCGACTTCATGCTTTCCTCTCTACCCGAAAATAAATTGACATATTATAGTGAGCCGCTCCTGCGACCAGGTTTATCGTTAACGAGATTCCTAATCGCCTCGTTTCTTTCGTCAGATGGCTCAGATTGGTCTAGGTCCTGCTCTAAAATAAAAAAACCCTGGCCAATTCCTATGTTGAGTGTAACGGTTTGGGTTTCAAATCTAACAACCCTTGACAAGGGGTTGTGATCCACCGTCGTCTTGGGGCGTTCAGCCTTGCGCTTTCACCCAATTACTTGTCTTGCCTTTCGTGAGCTGGTGGAACCAATCGAAGAACCTCGAACATAACCCTGCAAGGTCCATGTTTGAGGATCACAGATACTAGTCTACTATTGCGGAAGGCCAGGATCGTAGATATTGGTGCTGAAGATGGGTCGAGAATAACCCTCGTTCACCCTCGCCTACTGCCGCGTGCTAGCCACGCCCTTTACTTTCTGACTCCAGTCCTGTTCACGTTCTGTTTCTTACTCTCATTTTCGTGTCTTCGCGCCGACTATCACCAGTGTTGACCCTTATGGCGTTGTAGTATACTCGTCCGCGTCAACTATCAGTGTCAATATGCATAATTCGCTTCGTGATTAATATTTTATAATATCTTTTTTGAAATACCCATTGAGTGGGTTATTCGTACATTCCTTTTAAGCGAATACAGCTACACGCTGCCAAAGTCATGGCGACACCAGGAACAACACAGGCCTTATTGGCCGCCTTCTTTTTCGGTATATTGTTTAACGCGGCGTCTGCGGGTTTGGTTTTGTATGCTGTAGGTCATGGTTCAGCAATCTTTCGGGACGGCCTGAGGCTGGTCCTCATACTGTTCCTGACTTCTTCTGCTGCATGGGCTTTGGTCGAGTTTCTGGCTACTATCATCGAGCCGACTGCTGCGTCTATGTGCCAGGTCGCGGTAGTCTTCTCGTCTATTTTCGATCAGATGGCAAGGGTTTTCGTCGAACAGTACTTGGTATGGGCAGCGCGACCGGAGAAGAAATCAATACCGAATATAGTGTCGCAAGTTCTCATTCTTGTCCGGTTCGGCGTCGGCATGGCATTTATCGGATTAACACGGAGCGATTTCAACCCTACCTGTGTGCCTATTTCCAGCGTCCCGCCTATTGCCATTACCATCATCGTATTGGATGCTATTATCCTTGCTCTCATCGCTGTTCAAATTTTATCGAGTGCCTCAACGAGCGGTGTTTCTAGTGATGGACAGGCTCCCCTCGGAAAAAGAAGTGTTACTTTGGTCACAGTTGGGTTGGCAATATGGATAGGGGTAGGTTTTGATATATTACTATACTTATTCAAATGCTAATTGTTTATAGACGAGCGTAGTCCTTCTCCTCGGTGAGAGGGCAACGGATTTGGTACTCAGGACGACGCTACCTGCCGTTGGCCTAGCAATTTTAGTTGGTATGTGTTATAATATAATTTCTTTTCGTCGTATCGTTAACAGTTAGAAGCATTAGTTACTGTGTTCTCAGGATCACTTGTTGCGCCTCGAGGCCCACCCCTGCGACGACCAGATTCTCCAACTACTCGGGATGTTGGTAGAGATAGGGATTTATCGTCTTCGGATTCCGCAGATTATCCCCCGTCCCGATATGAGGATGTCAAAGCCGCAAATACAACAACTATAACAGCCTACGTCTCCCGAAATGGCGCTCTTGGAACTGGTGCGTTTGGTAAGTCGAAGAAAAATATTAAGGGGAAGGCATGGAATAAGGCCACAGCAGGCAAACTCGTAATCTCGAAACCGGTTCTTATCTCACAGGAAGGCATGGAAAACCCTCTTGACAGGATATCAACAGTCGATCTTGCTACAGCTGCTAGAGAGGAAAAAGAGAGGCGTGTCAAGTTACTGCAACGCGAGCCAACTCTCATTGCGCAGCGACCCGCCCCTCAGCCGCCTACTGCTCCGGGACGAGATCAGTCGCTTGCTAGGGAGCTAAGTTTGAAACGTAAAGAGGTTGGGTCATCGTCTTTAGCACAGCTGGAGAGAACCATCTCGACTAAGACGACTAAGACATCGGCGGGGCTATCTGTCGAAGCAAATGCATCTTCTACATCTTCAGAATTATCCCCTGGGACCGAACAGGTAAGGCGGAGATCCCCGAGGTATCCCCCGGCACCACCAATACCAGCAACGTTCCAACCGATTCGACCTGGTGAGCCGGTTCGTATACCCATTCCAAGACCCCGAGACCCATCTCCATCGCCAAAGGAACCAGAGCCAGTAAAAACACCGCTCCAGCGACGTGCCACAACGGGACTTCCGTCGAATCCCAGGGCCCAAGCGATGAAACAAATCGCGAAGGATGCTGAAAACAGCCGGCACGAAACTGTAATGTTCATCAACAACATTATCTATGACGATCCAAATGCCGTCAGCAACATTGTCCAAGGGGCTTCAAAAACACCAATAACTTCCTTAGACTCTGGTGATTCGGTTGTCAACCGTCCGCGCCCGATTCCTAGAAAAGGGGACAATGACCGTCAAGTTTTCCCTGCCGAAGTCTCACTGGCTCAGGGCCATAAACGGTCGAAATCAAGTGGCTCAATTATCGCTAGAAGGTCTATGCTGCGGTCTGTGCCCGGTAGCCCTTCTCAGCTGCCGCCCTTACCGCCGCCGCCCAAAAGCGCCGGTAGTTTATCTCGCCTTGGGCCTATCCACACGAAGAGTATGTCACTCGACGAGAAAATGGATTTGCTATATCCCACACCGCTTAGCGCTCCTTCGGCATCAACCAGAAATAAGCAGAAGTCTATAGTGCCTGATATGCCTCCTTTACCGGCGGCGTACGCGATGAGCACACAAATACCCGATGTCGAGGGTGCTCCCGACCGCGAAGTTCATGATGCTAGGCGGCTATCCAAGACAACTGACAGAAGTTCGACTCGAACCACTAGTATTCTCGGAATCGACGACATTCCACAGCAGGGTGTACAGAAGACTGACAGCTCTCATAATGCAGTTGAAGAGCTGGGTCAGTCCTGGCTG
The DNA here is from genome assembly GCF_022478755.1 of Daldinia loculata. NCBI lineage: Eukaryota > Fungi > Ascomycota > Sordariomycetes > Xylariales > Hypoxylaceae > Daldinia > Daldinia loculata. The sequence continues at coordinate 520,711 of NW_026054868.1, read as the reverse complement.
CCGGGAATATCAGCCGGAAAGGAAAGACGACCACATCCGTCTCATGATAAGATGAATCGAAGATCGTCGCCTGCTATTCCAGCGGAGGATCAATCTAACGGGTTATCCTCGAAGGACGAGAGCAAGGGACGAGAGGGATATGCCAGTACTATTTGGGGCTCGGTACACTCTCCTATCGCTGCTGTTAATATCCAGAAATCGCGGCAAAATGCTCATTCGACGTATATTCAGAAAGATACTCACAGCTCCGGAAAACAGAAGGAGCATGACCATCCTTCTAACGTCGTTAGTGGAGGTAGGGTTAGGGACTTCGTCGAAAACAACAAAGCTCTACCAAAGGTACCGACTATCGAGAAAGTTAACACGGGTAGTTTCCATCGTCGGGTCGGCGATGAATGCCCAGCTTTCTCTACTCGGAAGGGCATGGGACGTTTAAGAAAGATGCCTCCGCCAGCGCCTCTGATTCTCAACGGGAGAAGTAACAAAAGAACAGTCCTAGTCCAGCCTGCGGAGCCCTCACCACTAGAGTCACCTGGAGCCGCGTATCAGATGATTCAGGCTCAGCTTCAACGTTTCGAGCAACCGATCCGGGATTCCGTGGATAGTGAAGGACAACGCCTGGCATTGCTAGAGAACCTGGAGCGCGAGATGGGTCTACTTCAAAACAAATGGCAGTCCACACAGAACCTCCTTCAGCGCGATTCCATGTCGAGTATCAAGACTTCTCCGGCGAAGGATTCACGTCCTCCCTCGATGACCGCCGAACGAAGAGTATCACGAAAAACACCCACGCGAATTGGGATTACGCGATCCAAAGACGAAAACAGCATGGGCACACCCTCATATCAGAGCTCCGGAACAAGTTCCGAAAACACTCGCTCTGGTCAGTGGCAAGCCCGTCTCGCCGGTGCTCAGACAGAAGAAATAGAAGGCACACCCGACTTGATTATGAAACACAACAACCTCAATTTTCTATCTGTTTCTAAGGCTGCGCTAGGTAGTCCGAGCCCACCCGATACCGAAGAATCTGAATACGAGAGTGAACTCCCTATGAGCATACAACCACTAGGCCCAAGGCTATCTGCAGCAGTGGCCCAAATTCATGAACTATGGAACCCTCAGTCGCCCGCTCAGCGCCTGGTTAGCACAGGTCTCTGGGCTGGGGTGGTAAAGCAGCCTCAGACGGTCATTGGAAACCTTGAGCTTCCGAGCCTACCACGTTCGGTAAGCAGAAAGACCTGGGCCCCATTGGCTATAGAAAGCTCTCGACTATGGAAAAAGACCACCCAGAGCAACAATACGGCAGTTTATAATGGTCTATGGAAGAAGTATACAGCGTCACAGAATCTAGAATCCAGCCGTGCTGTTACTCGTCCGGTCACTGTTCGCCCGCCTCGGAGAAACAAGCGCGTGTCTCTCCTGCCTGATATTCTAGAGAATCCCGTGCCCTTACCTGACAAGCAGGGAACTTTAGGTCTCTTTCAGTTTCCTTGGGGCGAGAAGAGTGAAAGTGCCAGCATTCAACTTCCACCACCTACCCGTATGTTCGCGGCCATGCCAGGAACTATGACTACGGGGGTCCCAGTCACAAATGCTTTCTCAAACACTAGGTCAAGTCAGCCGGACGCCGAAGAATTCACAACATCCTTCTTTGACGACTATGAAGCCGAGGAAGAGGGTGATAACTTTGATAGCTTCGAAGATTTCGCAGATAGCGATGGCGAGGATTTCGACGAGAACACCCTGTGGGAGATTGCAAGCTTGCTCAGGACTGAGGTACCCTCGAGGGATAGTTTGCTCCTTCTCGCACAACAGGGTTCGCCATCCGTCAATTCTCCTGGATTTGCCGACGACATTATTGATACGATCGTGGATGACTATAATGACGATGGCATGGTCCTAGAGGATCCGATACCGATAGATCAATCCTGTATCTCGACTCCCGACCCTATTCCCTCTAAAACCCTACTGTGGACAGCCCAGCTGAAATCCTCCGAAACTCGTCACACCCTTGGTCTACCTCAGCCAGGTTCGGCAACCTGGGAGAGTTATAGAACAGAACCCATAGGAAAGGTCAAGGCAAACCACCGTATTGAAAATGTTATGTCCATTGAAAGCATCCATCTATGGGAGCCGAGGGCCGAGGGTATCGACCTTAACACTGGGTTACTCTGGAGTGCGTGCAAGTCGGCTCATATCCCTTCGCAAACAACAAAGGTGACTGTACCTACCCAGTCGGCATCGCTATGGGTACTGCCTATTGCCGTTATAGATTCGGAAGCTCAGGGTCTGTTTGATGTCAGCCGCCCAAGGGAGGATTATCGAAGAACCTCAAACGAGCCTGCTGCACTTTTCATGAAGAAGAAGCCTCGCACAGTAAAAATGCCACTGGGGAAGCTGGTATCAAGAGCACTTTGGACAGCTAATGGCCTTGTGGCCCAATTACCACTACTATGGCAAACCCCAGCTACGGTTGCTGTCTCTGAACATGATGGTTTATTTAACATCAACATGGTCAGATCCGACTACCGCAGGACTGATAAGGAGCCCGCCGCTATTTCCGTGGGGAAAACAACCTCCCGTGTGCTAGGGGGGCCGTTGGCAAGCCTTCAAACGAATGATCTCTGGACCAAGGAAAGCGTCTCGGAGCCCACTCGTGGTGCTGAGCTGTTCTTATTCAAGATGTCCGCTATGAAAGCTTCCCAGCCAATTGATAGTGAGGCCACGCCCAAATTTCAGACAGTGTTGTTATGGGAGAAGCCGAAGACAAGCGCAGCGCCAGAGCACGAAGGTCTGTTTGATGCCAGTGCTATAAGATACGATTACCGGAGGACCTCCAAACCCCCAGCTGCCATTGCGATGTCCAAGAAATCTCGTTCGAATAAAGAGCCCTTACCTTCAATCACGACGGCTAGTCTCTGGACTAGAGAGACCCCAGCCCCCATCGTTGAGTGGCCTGTACCTTCAAAGGTTTCATTGCCGAGCCGGACAAATCTATTGTGGGAACAGTCTAACTCATCGGTCCTCATGTCAAACTACGAAGGTTTATTTGATGTGAATGTTGTCAGGATTGATTATCGCAGGACCTCCAAGCTTCCGGCCGCGATCAGCATGACTCGAAGGACTCGCAAGATGGGAGAGTCCCTTACGACCCCCATGAGCACGAGGCTCTGGGAGAAGTCGGTCAAGTCAAGTTACGCTTCTGCCAAGACAATTTCTCTATGGAGTAAGCCCATCGCGCCAGTATCCTTCACATCCGGTCTGTTCCAGCTCGATCCCACTCGCAAGGCCTATCGAACTACTTCCGCAGAACCTGTGGCGCTTCAGATGAGCCGAAAGCCTCGCTTCACCAGCGCGCCTCTTCCGATAATTAAGTCTTCTCGTCTTTGGAGCAACAGTCAGACCACTTCTGTTGAACTGGACTGGATGATCATTTCATCTGTGCGGCCCAGAAGTCCATCCGTCGCTTCTATATCTACAGTGGACTCGTTGCTCGTATCCCCTGTGACAGATTCATCATCAGTTAAGACGAGTACCACAAAGGCATCGTCAGCTAAAAGTACTGGCAGTATCTTGAGTGGCTGGTTTGGCAAAAATAAGGTCTCAAAGACCCCCGAGATGCCTGAGTTACCCTACGAATTTACAGTAAAGAACTTAGATGAGATACCCCAGAAGAAGCCAACACACGCGCCCCTTCGCCAATTACACCGACCTAGCATCGCATGTCGCGCGGACTGGGATAACGCGCTACGAGAAGCTATCTTAAATAGCTACCCTGGTTCTATGGCCGCTTTGAGAGCTTCTTACCCTCAGAACTGGGATAGTGAGCTCCAAGCAGCCGTTAAGGCAAGCCACGTATCACCTAAAATTACCCGTAAAGTTGCGTCCCCTCGGGACTGGTCTAATGCGCTTCATATCGCGATCATTTCTTCCTACCCGGAGATTAGGTTCTCGCGAGGCCAAACCTTACCGTCACAATGGAATGCTGCACTCCAAAAAGCTATTGCTCGAAGCGAAGCAGCTCAGCCCTCTCACCTCGATGTTGCTGTTCGACATCCCGTATTCATGGGCGCCATGGAAACGACAGCAGAGACGATCCACCCGGCGATCGGTCCGAAGACGTTGAAGCGGAAGGAAAGCACCAAGAAGCAGGCAGAGAGCCACACAGCTATCATGTCAACCCCTCTGCTCTGGGAGAAGCCAGTCGAGGGAACAGTTGCTACTGCAAATAGTTTGTGGTCCTCCAAGCTCGTGACTAAGACGGCATCTTACTTCGAAGCCGGGTTCGACACGGTGCGTCACGATCTGCGAAAATTCAATAAGATTACTCAGAGGTCCGCGTTCGATGTTGAGCCTAACTTCAGCGAGCAAGGTATGTGGAGGCGTGGCAACAGTAGTAACCAGGGAAGGGATTGGCTAGAGGATTCGATGAAGAAGCGCTTCACGCGCGTCGAGCTACGGTATTAAGGAAGGGTTTCGAAAGGGTTGATGTCAAGGAACGTTACGTAGGAACCAATATATACCCCTTCATACTGTACAACATCTAATAGCGGAGAGCCGCATCATATCATATCATATCATACCATTCTTTTATCCTCTTTTACAGTCTTTACACTGCATTTTTTTTTTAGCGTTTGGAGGCGTGTATATATCTAACGCAGCGTCACGCTTGACGAAGCCAATATGGCAAATTCGAAAAAGTTTTTGTGTTCAATAGAGTCTTGTGAATAGATGCTATGCTACCTTGCGTCTCCAAACCTAGTGCTTTTCGATTCGAGTGTCGTATTCCTACGAGTAAAGAGTGGAGAGAAACTATGAACTATCGGCATAATTACCAACGAGAGGAAATAATTATTTTACTAACTCGACGCAGCGGCTTATCGACGGGGGATAATCTGTTTACTTGGCTGATCTCGTCAACTTTCACCCGCCAATAAGAAGGGGAGGTTATAACTATGTGTATTCCGTGCAAACTCTCCACTCCTATCTATCGCCAAACTTCTCTCTTAGGATACGAAAAATGGCCAAGTTCGTACATGCGAATGATGAACTCTTCAGGAGCGTAGTGTCATAGTCCAGTTAAGAGTATAAGGAGGCAATTAGATATTTATATGTATATATATACCTAGGTATATATAGGTATTTAAACTGACAATTACTCGAGTTGGGAAATGTAGAATTTACGCTACTGCCCACTGGGATTCGGAGATTGTCCTCCCGTTAGTCAAGGAGGTCCATGAGTTGACATTCAATACGACTATAGCAGCCAAGGATATGTGTATAGTTGAGATATAAGTTACAATACCATAATGAGCAATTCTTTGGTAGCTTTCAATATATTACCTAGGCGTTGAGGTGTCTTGTTGAACACTAACCAACTAGCTAATATGCAGTCTGCCATCTCTCTCTGCTTGTCTCCTTGACAGCAGTTGCGCTGGCTATCGCCAATAATGAAAGCACGCCGCTCTATAAGGATCCATCGGCTGTAGTTGAGGATAGAGTGGCCGATTTACTGTCGCGGATGACTATTGAGGACAAGACAGCTCAGTTAGTCCAGGGGGATTTGAGGAATTGGATCAACAACGGAGATGGCAGTTTAAACCAAACCGGCCTTGCATGGAGCATGAAAGCGAGAGCTGGATCATTCTACGTTGGTATTGCCATACCCTGGAAAATGCTCAGTGATGGCATCAGGGCCGGCCAGAACTATCTCGTCCAGAATACGACCCTCGGTATTCCTGCGTGGGTTCAATCCGAAGGCATTCATGGCTTCTTGATCCCGGACGCTACTATCTTCAACTCACCTATCACCCACGCATGTTCCTTCAACCCATCTCTGGTCGAGAAGATGGCAAGGGCTATTGCCCAGGAAGCTCGCGCTTTAGGGGTTAATCAGATATTCGGGCCTCTCGCCGACTTAGCTCGTGAGCTACGGTTCGGCCGTGTGGAGGAGACGTTCGGAGAGGATGGTTACTTGTAAGTGCGTGTATCAGTGCCATTGGAAATAATATTAAAACTTTTTTAGAACTGGTGAACTAGCTTATGCCTACGTAAAAGGTCTCCAGTCCGGTAACGTCTCAGCTATGGTTAAGCATTTCGTAAGGCCCCCTATCTTGAATTTGGGAGTAGCAAAACCTAATATAGCTAGGCGGCGTTCGCGACCCCAGAGCAGGGTATCAACTGTGCTCCTGTGCATGGGGGCGAAAGAGAATTACGCACTACATACCTCCCTCCCTTCAAGCGATCGATCATCGATGCCGGTGCTTTGTCCGTCATGTCAGCTTACCACAGCTATGATGGAATTCCGGCTGTTGCCGACAGACACACCCTTACCGATATCTTAAGAGGTGAATGGGGTTATAAGTATTTTGTGAGAAACTTCTGGAGGCTGTTTATGTGATACATTCTAATAGAGTCAGGTTATGAGCGATGCAGGAGCCACGGACCGCCTGTGTAAAGATTTCAAGATGTGTAAATCCGATCCTATTGACTCAGAAGCTATAGTCAACTATGTAAGTTTTCCAACCACACTCTTTGACCTGACCTGGAAATCATTCTTAACATCTCCCAGGCACTTCCCGCGGGTAACGATGTTGAAATGGGCGGTGGATCTTTCAACTTCGAGAAAATCCCTGAAATGGTAAACTCGGGAAAGCTGTCCACCGAAGTAGTAGACGAGGCCGTGTCTAGACAACTGCGCGCAAAATTCGAAGCTGGCTTATTCGAGAATCCCTTCCCCGGTGTCTCGGATGAAGACCAGTCCAAATACATCAATACCCCCGAGATAGTCGAGCTTGCGAGAGAGCTCGACGCTGAATCTATTGTCCTGCTGGAATATCATGGCAACGTCCTTCCTCTCAAGAAATATGCAAATATTGCCGTTATCGGACCGATGGCTCACGGTTTCATGAATGTTAGTGGGATAAACCCCTTAAAAATAATGACGATGCGAGTACTAACAATTCTCATAAGTACGGCGACTAGTTATGTCCCCTATAAAGCCCAGTATAGAGGAGTAACACCGCTGGACGGTATCAAGGCAGCGAGCACGGGAAAAGTCACTTATGCGCAGGGTTGTGAGCGCTGGTCGAATGACCAATCTGGCTTTGCCGAAGCCGTGGCCGCAGCAGAAGAGGCCGACGTAGCTGTTGTGGTCGTAGGCACATGGTCGCGCGACCAGGACGGGCTTTGGGGCGGACTAAACGCCACCACTGGCGAACACGTCGACGTCCATAATCTAAATCTCGTCGGCGCTATGCCACACTTAGTTAGAGCTATCATTGACACAGGGAAGCCCACTGTTGTCGTATTCAGTTCAGGCAAGCCCATCACCGAGCCTTGGATATCAGATGCAGCTTCGGCCTTGTTGCAACAGTTCTATCCATCCGAGCAGGGAGGGCACGCCCTAGCAGACGTACTCTTCGGCGATGTAAACCCGTCTGGGAAGCTGTCCGTCTCATTCCCTTATGATATAGGAACCACGCCAATCTATTACGACTATCTGAACTCTGCGCGGGCGTATCCCGACCCCGGTTTCGTCTTCGAGGACGGTTCCATAAAGTTCGGCCACAACTACGTGCTTCAGAGCCCTCTACCGCTTTATGAGGTATTATATAACCCCCCATTTCCAACTTCATTCAGCGAGTGCAATTATATAGTACTTTGTTCTCTAATATTTATCGCTAACACGTCAGATACGAATTTAGTTCGGCTACGGCAAGTCCTACAGTACTTTCACATACTCCCACATGACGCTCTCACAATCCACCGTGTCCCCAATGGACACTATCACAGTATCCATCGACATCACCAACAACTCGACGCGCGACGGCGCCGAGGTAGTTCAATTATACGTCCAGGACTTAGTAGCTAGTGTTGTAGTGCCTAACAAACAGCTTCGAGGCTTCTCCAAGGTCTTCGTACCGGCTAGCGTTACCGAGACGGTGAAAATTGACATTACCGTTGCCGACTTGGGGCTCTGGGATATAGGTATGAAGTATGTTGTTGAGCCCGGCGAGTTTACTGTTCATGTCGGTAGCTCGAGCAACGACCTCAGGACCAAGGCTACGTTTACTGTTGTTTAGGTCGGTAAATACCACTAGCTTGAATTTCATCTATAAACACACTACCTCTGCGAGCTGCTGTTTCTTGACAATATACGAGGCTGTAATCCTATGAGTAATAACGGCTGCAACCGCAATCAAAGAGACTAGGTCAGGTATCAACTCGGTCATATGCTGTAGTATCAACAAGACGTATTCATCATTACCTTATAGCTCGTTATACCTGCATGACCAATGATTATAATTGCATTGCCAACTCCCTAGACAATATCCAGTTACCCTCACGTAAGTGTGAAAGTATTGCTCGTCCCATCAAAAGCCGTGATGGCCCCACCAATCAAAGCCTTGCTATCACCGTAATACTTTGTCCTATACGTCCCTGCTTCAGCATCCGGTTCCGTCTCCCAGCTGACAGTAACCTCGCTGTACCCCAACACGGTGTCGGTCCGCTTCCACGTATATACCAGAGACCAGTCCGAGTCGTCCCGAATCTGCGTCCAAGAGTCTCCATCCTGCTTCTCGATAGCCGTAAACGTGCCATCGAGCCGTAAGTTATTGCGCGGGTTCGCGCCGACGAAGGTCGTGTTAACGACGGCGCCGCGCGCATATTTCTCTGCGGGCTGCGAGACGACGTCGCCGAACGACTTACCCAGCGGCGCGTTGTCCTGCACGACGCCCGTGATGAAACTAAGGCTACTGTTGCGGTTATCCGGTGGCGTCGGCCCGGGGTCTGGCGAGCTCGACGAGCCAGGGGCTAGGTACCGGATATTGCTAACGGTGAGATTTATATACGCGGGAAGCTCCCACTGGCCGAAAAGCGTGCTCGCTCCCTCGTAGCGCTGGATGCCGTACTCCTCCGGCGTAGTTAGGTAATGCGCATAGGTGTTAGCAGGTCCGCCCAGTATAACCTTCGGCTCAGTATCTACGATATCGGCGGCGGCGGCCTTAACAGCGGCGCGCCATCTACGCCCAGCCATGGTAGTAGCTTCGCCAGGGCTTACGATTATGACGAATTGGCCGACTCGGAGCAGCTGGACGTCGATGATATTGGGACTCCATGGGTACGGCTCGGACATCTCGCCTACATCGAGGAGGACAGGCTTGGGATTCTGACAAGCTTGCTGCTGGGGTGATGGCGCGCGGAGTAGGCTCTTGATCACCTCCCAGACGGGGCTGGCGCTCGGCTCACCCGAATCGCCCTGCGTAAAGTCAAAAGCGCCAGGGCCGTCCGACGTCCCGGCGGCGAAGGAATAACCTAGCGCAGCCGGACACGTCTGGACCTCGGTTCCGTTCTCCAACTGAAATTTCCAAAAGCTCATGTCGTGGTAGAAGTGGAAGGCTTTAACCGTCGATCCAACAATAGGGGTGCCGGATGAGCCAAACGAGTCCTGATATGAGATGAGCTGTGACCAGATATTGACGGAGAGGATATTTATCTTACATAGACCGACCTAGCACCATCGTATTGGCGTTTCCCGATCTCGTAGCAACTTGCAATCCCGAGATCGAGCTTATCAAAGAGAGGCCCTCGACCGTGACAGTGTTGTGATTTACCGTCTGCGCAAGTGCTGTTCTCTAAGCTACACTGCTGACCCGATCCATCATCACACCTGATATACATGTTATTACCTCCCATTGCTTTGTTACGAGATAAGGCAGGCTTACCATGCGCCAAGTGTGTTAGGAGTTGTGTCCCCGACATTTGCTTGAGAAAATCCAGCGACAAAACCGCTAGCCGCCGAGTCTTCGCCCTCCATAGCTTTCTCGAACATAACTTCTGCTACCCCCTTGTTATCACCAGCCACATGGGTGCTATTTTGGTAAATCGATGTTCCGTGGACAGGATACCACGTCAGAATACCAACGTTTTTGCCGTCAGACGCCCGTTGGAACTTGAGGACGGTCATTTCTTTATCAACATCGTCCTCATATTGAGCTCGTTCCTCGGCAGGGTTAGCTAAGTAAGCGTATATACTCCGACTAAGGTTGCCATCTGTAATATTCACCGCCCCTATTGATATTATTAGAAGTGTCCTACGTAGCAAGTATTTTATCCATACCGAAGTCGAGGTATCCCTAAGCATAAAATATTAGTACTAGATCTTAGTCTTGCTCATTTCTTTGCCTACCTCAGTCAAAGATTCGTGGGCTCTCTTGATCGACAAGACAGCGCCATCAACGATGGCTTGATAACTCTGCTCATCGAAGCCTAAACTGGTTACCTGCGGTAGCAGATAGTTAAACCATGCACCAGGTCCGGAATGGGCGTGCGTCCCTGTCACCGCGACGTTGCCCTTCCCATACACGGCGAAGTCATCACCAAGCGCAGCGAGGCCATCTAGGATACCGAAGCGCACAGCCGTATCACCAGATTGCGTGTCAAGAACCAAGTATGCGAATCGATCATCAGGATTATTAACATCTCCGATTATAAACGCTCGCGAGTAGATACGCTGTCGGAGCCCGGTACCGGTTTGGGAGAGGTCGGCGTAACCAGCGAAGTTGATTTCCACCACAGGCCCAGTTATGTCGGCTTTCCCAACTCCAATCAGATATTTGTCTCCCTTTCCGTCTGCCCTAGTCTTGGATTCCCACGGAGTCTTCGTACCGGCCGCGTGTGAGCTTGCCGTATGCCGAAACCCGAAACTGTGTTGCCGTGGTGCAGAGCCGAACTTTGTTGCGAGGAATGTCCCCAGGATAAAAATGGAAAATACGGACAGGAAGGCCAGTACTGGTCTCCCTGATGTTCGGCGGCTAGAGGCATATGTTGGAGCCATGGCTGCGAATTTTGGTGTTTGGCTACTTCTATGGCCAACCGCTCCTATTTCCAAGCAACAAAGTTCAACCTCATAACTCTCGTCCTATCTCTCTGTTGCCGACCTAGTTGCTTTTATTCATTGACCAAAAAGGAAAGAGACACGAGACAGCTTTTAGAACATGTCTAGCCTCGGTTCCTTTCCCCGTCCAGGATGCAACGTCAACAGAGATAGCAACGTAGATATGCGTACAAACAAGAAGACAGACCTGGAAACAGACCAACCATGTTGAACAACTTCCCAATGGAAACCTTGTAATGGGCCCTGCATCTGCATCCGGCTACCTACCGTAGATGCCGGGCAGATGAGGGCCATATACTGTACTAGTGCATGTATAACTGCATGTATAACCAAGCGCGGTGTGTGACATCATGAGCTGAAATGGAGGGCAATGGGACATAACAGGGACACACAACATCACATGCGTCCCAGGTAGTAGTTAGTGATGGCAAGGCACACGATTGGATCGGGGTTAATCTCAATAGCGGCTCTCAGGCCTCCCCGCCAAGCGAATATACATATGTATTCTACATGGATGGTAGATAGGAGGATAAGGCAGGTCACTAGAGAAATGCGCGGGGTTAAACTAGGTATCAGATAATGAGTTAGACTATGGCATTTCCCATAGGTATCTGCTAGTACTATTTCGAGATTCCCCTTGTTCGTTTCCTTGGCCAATGATGATCTTATCCCGGAAGGTATCTGAAAGTAAATAAATTGTATCTGCAGGTCCCCTCGCTCTGGTGGCCACTTATTGGATATCCGGGCGGAGGCTATGTCGGCTCTCATTTATCCAAATCTTAGCCATGCCAGAAGTAATCCTGTATTTTCCACTAAAGCAATAAAAGACCGGACGCAACTTTACATAAGGCTTCGCCGAAGGATTTCTTATTGGATGGTTCATACTGAAGATAGCTTACCATTGACAGTCTCGAAATAGGAAGCTCTGGAGCACTACTTTCGATGGTTTTTGCATAGTAGTACGTCTTCCACTACACCCATGGAGAAAAGTCATAGAGAAAATATAGATAAGCTTTGCGGGGATTCTAACTACCCCAACATGGACATTGTTAATTCGTCTGGTGACTCGGCGTTAATGAAATTGTGAGACATATAAATACCTGTTTATACCACAACCGTCGATGGCTTCGACTAGGCTACCGATGTGAAGGTGTGTAAGTGTTGCAGGTAAACCACAGTAACTGACATCTTGAAAGTACCTACTAGGCAATGTATGTAAAACACCAAGAAGGATATTGATGAATCTTTTCGGAAGCCAATACACAATAAACATATATCTTTATTTGGGTATCTAACGTCTATAATAACGTATGCTATATATATACATGTCTGAGTCTTATGCTGTAAAACAATTACCGTAGAGGCAAGTATAGAAGCGCCGCCTTAACAGGTAGAATCAAACTCAATCTACTTGGTCATATCTGGTAAGTGGTCTAGCCTCTTCTACGTCGTCGCATTTGTTGTTAATTCTCTAGCATAACTCCTCGATTTATCCCAGCCCAATGATACAATTTTCGCAAAAAGACCATTCATTTAAGTCCGAGTACTACAGTGCAATACCTTTACACGCCTACCGTTCTACTTAAAGACGTCAACTTACGCCCCGACGCTAGCTACTCGTTGCTGGTGTTCGGGTTGGGGTGTTAATCTTCTCGAAATATCGGGTATTCCGACACGATCCGCCATTCGGTCCGGTACGAGATCCGGAGACACTGATCGGATAGGGTACTCGGTAGCCGGCGTTGCAAGCAAGAGACGAGATGTCATGGGTTGAGGTGCCAGAATGGTGGGGGACTGGACCTCTTCGATCACGGTCTTGGGAACCGGTCCCGGCCCTGTTCGAATGCTCGAGGGTAGAATTTGCTCGAATCCTTGTTGTCTTGCAACTTGCTCGATACTCTTGAAATACTGCGGCAGTGCTTAGCTAACGGGTTGTAGATTGCGTCTCTCGGGTATGCTTGCTTACCTTAACAGTCTTAACTTGTAGTTCTAATGTGGCATCCTCATCGCAAACTATCATAGGGTGAGGATGTAACTGGAGACTCGAAAGGGTCCACATGTGATTGACACCCTGCTCGATGCATTTTTGCAAAGCGAGAGCCTTGCGAGCACCGAGGATAATGACGACGACCTCTCGGGCCTCGAGAACAGTCTGGACACCAACTGTTAAGGCCATCTTAGGGACCTTGGCGATGTCGTTGCCAAAGAAACGGGAATTGGCAAGAATAGTATCGTAGGCTAGTGTCTTGACACGAGTTCTTGAGGCTAAACTAGAGCCCGGTTCGTTGAAGGCAATGTGTCCATCTTCCCCGATTCCGCCCAAGAACAAGTCAATGCCTCCGACACGCTTGATCTTGGCCTCGTACTCAACACATTCTGCCTCGAGATTCGGCGCGTTACCGTTGAGGATGTTGACATTATTTGGGTTCACGTTGACGTGAGAGAAGAAATGTTTCCACATGAATGAGTGGTAACTCTCTGGGTGGTCTCGAGGAATGCCGACGTACTCGTCCTATTTTGAGGACATTTAGCACATTAGATATTTGGAGAATGGACGAGGTTATTTCATACCATATTGAAGGTAACAACATTTTCGAAGGAGATCTAATACATTCTAGTCAGCCCCTGCTCGGATATCCTAAGCTAGATATTACCTACGTTTCCGGCCTTGTACTGCTCGACTAATATCTTGTATACACCAAGAGGACTCGAACCGGTAGGGAGGCCAAGCACGAAAGGATGTGAGGGTGTGGGATTGAAGTGTCGGATTCTGTTCATGATGTAATCAGCTACATAGGAGCTAGCAGTGTCCGAGTCGTCGCGGATGATAAGCCTCATTTTGAGAGATATTGAAACCGAAAAATTATGTTATAGATGATGTGATAGCTAGTAAGAGCTGAGGCTGGAGTGGGGAGACGCAGTCGTAGTTTTTGCAAACCTTTCCAAGGAAATAGGAAGAGATGAAAGCATTGAGTAGTACAGTTTTTACATTCATTATGAGCAACAGCCTCATAGTGGCAAAGGCCCACGATGGGAAAGGCCTCAGCGGGATAGCATCGGACCCTACGGTCGGTGATGGAACGTTGGCCCGGATTGGCCCGTTCTCCACCGTGACGATAGCGAACTTGCGCTTGTGACTAGGGAGGCTCGTTGAACGTTGTAGTAACCTGTCCATCAACTGTTTTAGGTCATGTGGTGCTCCGGACCATCTGGTTGGTTGCTTCGGACACTGTGAGTCGCAAGTCCTGACCAACCATAATGTCGATATCTTAGTTTGATAGACAAGACATTGCATACATGATGGCCTACATACTACATCCCTGGAGATCTTGTCTTCGCATAGCGATCGCGAAAAGGGGGTATTGTAAGAAAGCATGATAATGCTGGTAAGCCGAACAGCTACCAAAGAGGAAGTCTTTTTTGACGAGCCTCTGACACCCGAGCTAATGTAATTTCGACATCATATTCCCGGGTAGTGGGGGCCACAAAGCCAAGCCAGGAGGGATTGGTCTCTGTTCGTTCTCTTCAGCCTTAGGTCAACGGCATCGAGCGACGAATATGTATAGCATTTATTTTCTTTTAATATTTTTTTCCCCATGAGAGCCGCAGAGCTGGATTAGGGAAAATCAAAATATCTAGCCTAGCCAAGCAGAGCACTACCGAGAACACATTTAATCTTTTCCTAGGACATTACCGGCTAAGTTTGAAGGAATTGAAAAATAGATGAATCTAGGAGACGAATTTGCGTGATTCGCTCGAGGAAGATGGGAAACCCCTGTAAGGGTAGACCATTGGTAGACCATTGGGCGTCTCTCTCTCAGCCACACCCGTGGGTTTATACTAACCTACTATGTAAGTGCCTAAGTGCCTTATTCGTAGGGTTTAGGGACTTGCACACAGAAGTACGGAATATAATAGGGATAATAGGGAGAAAGCTGTGCAAGTTAGACGGCTCGGTATCATGCAAGCGCCATGTGGCTCGTGCATGGGAGAGCGATCCTTGCTCCTTTAAATATGGATCATTAATTCACTAATTCACTAATTGGGAACTTGGACCTGGAAGGCTGGAAGGTTAGGAAAGTTCACAACAGAATTCTAGAGCCTACAACGTTACATCTAGAAATATTGACCCAAAATGGCAGATATGCACAACAACAACAACCACCACCACCAAGGTGAGACAGTGTGTACCGTTATGGTTCCTCATCCTCTTCCTCTGTATCGTCTCCTTCCTGTCCTTCCTGATCTCGTCTGCCCATTGGTTGCACTGTTCGAGCCTAGACCCTGGTCATATTCCGTTCTGCGCTGAAGCATCCTACCTACTTACTCTCTTACTCTCTTACTATCGTTGTTCGTTGCTCGTTGTTACCTATCACAGAAAAACCCACACCAGCCCAGCCCAGCCTAGCCCGGCACCAGCCATTCCTATCTATCTACTACTTAGTATAGTATGTATATAGTATGTTATGTGCGTGCGCGCTCGTTGCTTCGACTAGTATTATAGCTGCTACGTGAGTACCACCAAGCTAGGCAAGCAGAAGTAACCCGCAATATCACCAAGATCCCCAAATATCACACCAGCATCTCAAAGTCACCTGCCCAGTCTAGGACAAAGTGGCGCTAGATCTGTCTGCGGTCCACTTTCTTAGAATCCCGTCCCGCCCTATCCCATATCGCCGGGGCGTCTACTGCTGCTATTATCGTCCTTAGTTATTGTCCATGTTTATGTTGTTGTTGTATCATTCTTCCTTTTCGTGTTGGGTGGTAGCAGGACCCTACGACTTTCTTTACAAGCATACCTAGAGCTACGTTCAATCAGGGGTGTGTGTGTTTTAAGGTTGAGTCCCTCTTAGCTCACTTCATGTGTCTATCTCGACATACTACATACTCCCGTCTCGAGCGTAACCATTATTTCCTCGTATCAGTCTCTGTTAAGGTTTAGCTGCCATTCGCTACTATTGTACCCGTTCGTTCGTGCTGTAACCCATTGGGTCTTACCAGAACCCCCCCCCGTACTCTCAAACCCAGTGTCTTGGCCCTTTATTCTTTACTTTCCCCTGGCATCGTACATTACTAGATCCAACCAACGGCGTCACCTCGTGAACTTCGAATTTGACCGGCAGGTTTCATTTCTGCCGCTCTAGCCTTTTCCCGCCTATACGAGCCCTGACGCGGCCCTAAGGAAACATTTCACTCTCTTGTCTCTAATTGCCTGTTTCTACTGGAACATGACGAATGCTGCTTGAAGGCGAGACCGACATCTCGTCTTTGGATATCAGCTGCCTTTTTTTCTTTTTCCACCACGCCCGCCCATGTTACCTTCATGACTTATATTTATCCCCAACTAGATCCGCAAACCCGTACGTTGTCATGCAGCCACTCACTTCTGCAATGACTACGTTAAAAAAATCGCTATTAGCGGCTCTGAAGTCGTTGCTGCGCGGGAGGTCCTTCTTACAGGCCCTCCTTGCGTTTTGGGTCAGCCCAAGGGCTTTGAAGGAACACAATGTCGACGGAAAGATATACCCGTCGAGGACTCTCGAGCAATTCTTAGAGGAGGCGGAGAAGCTCTTTTTAGGTCCTATTGATGGGGACGGACTGAGCAGGTATTCGTCAGACCTCAAGCGTCAGTTTCGGGAACGGTTGCATACCCATGCGGAATGCATGCTTCCGTCGTTCAACCACCTGCTTCCGACTGGAAAAGAACGAGGCCAATATCTTGCTCTCGATGTCGGAGGCTCGACGCTAAGGGTTGCGCTGGTGGAACTAAGGGGCCGTGAAACAACTGGGAGGGAGAGCGAGATTGTTCGGATGGTTAGCTTCAAGATTACACCAGAAGTTAAGAAGCTCGAGGGAATGAGTTTCTTCGACTGGATGGCAGCTCGGATCTACGAGGTCATCCAAAAAGACATCTCACATGATCGGGACGTAATACCAATGGGCCTCGCCTGGAGTTTCCCCGTAGAGTACGTATACCTTTCTCAGTCTCGATATATACTAGTGCTAACAATTCGCTATAAGACAAGTATCAATGGGCGGTGGCCTTCTGCTTGGCATGGGTAAAGGTTTTCTAGCTACTAGTGGCCTGCTTGGCCAGGACTTAGGCGAGATCATCAAATTTGCCTGTAAGAAGCGAGGCCTTAATGTTCAACTTGAAGCAATCGTAAATGACAGCACGGCAACGTTGTTATCTCAGGCCTACGTCTACGCCTCGACGCGGTTCGGCCTGATCCTAGGAACCGGCACTAACATCGCAGTCCACCTGCCGGTGTCGGCGTTCAGCCGGTCTAAATACGGCAAACGCCCAGACAGTTGGTTCGAGTCAGCCAGCCACATTATCGTGAACACGGAACTAGGAATGTTCGGGAAGGATATCCTACCCTTAACACGGTGGGACAAACTCCTAAGCGCTGCCCACCCGCGACCCGAATTTCAGCCACTCGAGCACTTACTCAGCGGCTACTACCTCGGAGAGATTTGTCGGCTCGCTATAGTCGAAGCCGTCGAGACTGTCGGACTACTAGGTGGTCAGTTACCACCATCCCTAGAGAAGCCGTACTCGCTGGACACAGAATTACTGTCAAAGATCGAAGAGTAAGTCCCACGTGGCAGACCTGGTTAATATGTGAGGCCAAACTAACACATACACTTAGGGATACGTCACCCACTCTCGAAAAGGCCATATCACAATTTACAACACATCATCCCTCCACCACATCGCCTACCCTCTCCGACATAACCGCAATCCGCACCCTTGCAACATATATATCACGACGATCCGCCGCCCTCCTAGCTGCGTCCGTGTTCTCGCTCTGGGAGCTACGACACGAGACGGAAGCCGAACTCGCCGCGGCATCCCCTAAACCCACACCCTCGAACGATAGCGCCGTAGCCCTACCGTCGCCTTCCCTCGATGAGGAGTTGAAGGAGGTCGAGGTCAGCACAAAAGTGGCTTTCAACGGCTCCGTCATCGAGCACTACCCGCAGTACCGCGCCACGTGCCAACGGTACATCGACGATCTAGTCTCGCACAGCGAGCACGTCGGGTCCGTGGACCTGGTCCCGACAGTTGAAAGTTCCATCATTGGAGCCGCGGTTGCGCTCGCGTGTGCCACGGCCGTCGAGGCATAATAATTGGAAACCCCAATGGTAATACCAAAATCATCTATACTGTAAATATTGCATCTACATGTTTTTGTTTTCATGTCCCGTTTTCTCCAAAAACGCCTGTCCATGCATTCTACCCGGGGAAGAAACAAGAGGGGGGAGCACAGAGTACTTGGACTGTCTAGCCATCACTGGGAGGGGCGGCATGTGGTGTTTGGGTTGGTCAAGCGAGCGATCAAGTAAATAAGCAAATGGGTTTTTGAGGCGGGTATATCAGAAGGCGTTTACGGCTACATAGCATAATTGAGAGATATCATCGCCCGCAAACGAATCATGACGTGTATTGGCCGGATGTATAATAGTTGATATGATATGTGGCTAGCTACTTGAAGCGGCTAACAACTAGCAGCGCATCAAAACAATAAGTCACTGTAAAATACTCAAAAGAACTAAATCTATATTCCTCTAGTATAGTCTAGACCAATTACCTAGGTATGGCAACTAATATCTCTTTATCTTATAAATCCCCACACAAGCCTACGAACGAGGTAAGCGCATGATGAGTATATCATCAAAGGGGTATATTGTTGAAGCTAATTTTGTATGCTCGGCTGGTATCCCTTAGAGAGCCAAAGAGGGCAGTAAATAAAACACGATGACTCCGGTAGTCCCCGCTATACTACATACATGTATTGAAGCATGGTATTTTGGAACGAATATACGCTCATAGTACAGGTGAGGTAATCCCTCAAAACAAAAAAACGCCCAAATGCGTCATGCCGTAATCGTCAGAGCGCTTCGCTTGGTTACCCCGATCAGAATGCCGTTGCTCACTCCAAACTGTTGTTTGCTGCTAAATAATTTTTTTAGTCATCCATCTACATTCTTGCTCAAAGAGGGAGCAAATCTTCTTTTGGTTATTCTGCCGAGAAATATCTCTTGGACTTATTCCTGATCTGCTGCGCCTTGATTTCTTGTGGCACCGCGATGTGGTGAACTATATGAGGCCGGTATACAGTGTCCACTAGAGGTGTCCTGTATAGAACTATTAGCACCCATTTTTTTGGTGAAAAGGGGGAAGGTGGTTGGGCTGTGGTATTTACCAATCATCTACGCTTAGTGGGAAATATTCGTATAATTCCTCCTCCTCTTCTATCGGGCTACCGGCGGCGCCATGGCTTGTGGACGTCCGGTGCAGCCTCGGGCTGGTGAGTGAGTCCGAGGTAGAGCGATTATTTGGGCTTCGTTCGTCCTCGGATAGAGATAGACTGATCGGTACGGATGGGGCTGGTGGATTGTTTTTCGTATGGCTGCCTAGCGCATGCATCTTACCCAGTTCCTTGCCCCAAGACGGAACGGGAGGTCGGTTTATGTTTGGAGAGAGTGCCATCTTCTTGGCTGGATGCGCCTGGGAATTTGCTTGCCCACCGTATGCAGGCGTTGAAGGGGTCCCCCAGGAGGGCGTAGGCGTCGTATTACCTAGAGACGACGACGAATAGTTAGGTAATCCGTGCGAGGAATCTGTCCGCTCTATCTTTAAGTTCGATGCTGTACTTGCGTCGCTATGAGTTCGGGCTCGATCCCCATTACTAGGAGCCTTTTTGTCGCCGGTAAGAGGTACGTCTTTTCTGCTATCGAAATTTCGCGGGCTGCGCCCTCGCACAATGACCGGGCCGCTTTGGATTTCTGCAATTTTCATAAGCTCTCCACCTGTCTTCATCTTTCCCAAGAGACTAATCTGCACCACATAATGCTGCTGTAGTCCTTTTCTTCGGCCATTGTTTGCCGTTGCGCTCTTGAATTGTAAGCGCTTCCAGGAGACCGGTATGCTGACCCGGTGACCGTCGACTTCCTGGCCGCCGGTCAGGTCGAGAGCAATTTTCGGCGGAGCGCTGGCCACTTTGGTTTCTTGCCCTTCGCCCAACGCCGGATTGCTGCTTTTCCACGGGATAGAAATAATCTCGGTGGACTTGCCCTCGATGCTCTCCTTGGCGGATATCGAAGCGAAGAATTCTATAATAGGTATAGCACGGCCTTGCTCATTTACGACCTGCGTGCAATGGCGCGGCATGGTTATCTGTCCCGAACACTGCCATAGGTTCCGTCGGTAACACGTCAGCTCCAGAGGCCGACCGCTTGAGTCGCCGCCGAACACATCTTCGGCAACGAAGAACATGCCATATAGCTCCGCCGACATGGATACTTCGGAATATGCGCCTAACGCATCATCCAGGGGGGTAGCTTTCGCGGCCGTCGCGGAGAAGCTAAGAAGCTTGTCATCCGGCTGCTGCGGAGATGACCCTTCATCGTGGAAGTCTTCGGTATGCGGCGCGGCCTCGTATGGTTTCGAGTAGTTGAAGGGATCTTCGAACGTTGTAGAGAAGGTTTCGAAGTCGTAAGAGGGAGTAAAAGGTAAAGGAGGTAAATTGCCATTGACGTTTTCGCTACTTGGATCTTAGCATTGCTACTTATACGAGCTACTTATATCCTGCATTTACAACGACCATCGCCCACACGGACACATATATCATCGTGGCAGCGGTAAGATGTACCACCAGGTTTGACTTACAGCATCGACTCATCAAAGTTGAGATCAGGTTCGAAAGGCTCGATGCCTAGGCCGGACCCTGACATGGCATTTAATCCCATGGCGGCGTCTCCTGGACTGGCGCCTGACTGCAGCGCCGGCATGGAGTTGAAAGTTGCCATCGCATCGTAAAGGGCTAATACCCTTTGCGGCCGGAGGTTGTGCTTACGCTCGTGCTTATGCTGAGGCTGGCGTAGACCTGATTACCGAATCGGACGGTGCTAAAAAGTGGGAGGACACGAGGATTAGCATTCACCGTCGCCGGAGCAAGTGGAGTGGTCGCAATGTCAAGGTGTAAAGTTATTAGCGACCTGGTAGATGTTGGAGTTAGGACGTTAGGACGTTAGGACGTTAGAACAATGTACTTCAATGTGATATCACTACGACGGAGAGAGCGCAGCGGAGGCGGAGGCGCGAAACAGTCAATTAGGTGATAGCTTTGAGCCAAGAACCAAGGGGGTGGAGGTGGCTGGTCTGTTCACGACCAGGTTCAAGTTAAAAGCTATCCCGTTAGGTACAAGCACAAGCGTGCTTGGTGCTTGGTGCTTGGTGCTTGGTGCTTGGTGCCCTTGGTGTAGTACTGGGCAAAGCTCTGGGGTAAAATAGACCGGATGATACTTAAATGGGGCTCGATAGGGGTTTTCGGGATCTCTAATAGTGCTAAACGTGCTAGACCGTTAAAGGTTTATCGGTGTTTCTCCTTGGTCTTGGAGAGTGGAGCGTTACGGACATAGATTCTGCAGATATAATTTCTACCTTCTGGAACGAGTTAAAAAGAATATTTGGGTGGGGGGGTGACAAGACCGGCCCCCCCTGGCTTCTGGGGAGATATATCATCACATTGCCGAAAGACTTTATCTACCTAATCATCTGTCATTAATTACTTGCCTCCAACCCAAACCCTCGGTGCTTTTTCTTGCATGTACGTCCGTTCTTACATATTGGAGCTAGATCGCGTTGTAGTGCAAAGAATTTGTTATCAGTCTTGTTATCATTTCTCGTCTATTCGTCTATTCGTCGTGAAGATCAAAGCTCAATTGGGGGGGAAATCCGGAGGGCGGTGCCTGTACAAGGTAGTTACGCCGCGGTTCTATTTTTAAACAGAGACGGCCGCAACGGGGACGGGGGCTTAAATTCAATCGATCAAATGTGTTTTAGGATTCAAAAAAGCTTCAGGAAACAATTCGTGATTGGATAAGAAGGTACTCCCTAGGCCCCTAAACTCCGGCTTGCTCGCCTTGAATATAAAATCACAGGAGAGAGGCATGTTTCGCAAGCTCTTATTAGAACAGAGCGCATTTCACACCGGATCCCCACCTACTTCTGCTTCGCTAGGTGGAAAGGGGTACCACAAGTGTTAGTAGCCTCATATACCACTTCTGAAAGAGTATTAGTTCAACCTAGGTCAGACCACTGCATAAAATCCACCAGATTAGCAAGCATGGTTTAAGACTCAAGACTCAGGCGGGATAGATACTCACGTTTTCTGGCGAATTTGTAATCTCGTCGAACGTCTGTTGGACGTCAAAGCCCATGGCCGCAAGTGGCTCGTATGCTTCGTCAAGAACCTAGACATTTTAGCTGTAATGGTCATACCTAATACAACTTTCAAGATTACCTACCCAACTGAGGATACTCTTTGCAGACTTGTGCGCCTTATTCTGTCTTACGCCCATGAATACCAGCCCTTGTAGGATTAACCGTGACTGGGCTGTAGAAGGCACTATTGGAGCGAGAATGCCACCAATATCTTCGCCGCTAGTCGAGTGAAGTGGAGGGATATATGTCGACAGGCGACTTCCTGCTGTGCAGATGATGACTGTTCCTAACAGGTTATCCATCGAGTTCTTGGCTCGGACTACTCCGCTTGTATTCGTTTCGTGTAGTGCAAATCGATAAAGCTCCACGACCTCGGGTCCTGCGTGTGTCGCTACATGGTTTAACACCGACTCGGCGTTATCGAGTCCGTGGATTAAGTCAAAGCTAAGACTTGCTCGCTGGATGCTTTGTAGAAGGCCTTCTGGTGCTGTCCAAGCTCCGAGATCTTCGATGGCCATGTTCGTCAGTCGTTTCGGGAACTGTGTATCCCAACCGACGTTGTTAAACCAGCTCTTGTTACTCCCGCTTTCATCGACAGGTACTCCTGGAAACACTCCCGGGAATGTAAGCCCAAGTTGGAGTGTCTTGACGCCTGGCTTCTGAAGTAACGCTCGCAACGCACGACGGTGTAGTGACCTGCCAATCGATACATTTCGTTTCGCCGGATCGACAAAAAGAGCGCCAATGGCACCAACACCCTTCGTGTAATACGTGGCCACGAAACCGTACAATGTTTTTGTGCTGCTGTTCCGCACGACAAAGTGTGCCTCCTCAATATGCGTATTAAACAACTCGAACGAATGAGCTCCTGCCGTGAGATACGGAAGACTCGGTGTACTAGAGCGAGCCAGAGTTCTTAGCAGCTCCTCCAGGGCAGCAGCATCTCGCTCGCGGTCGTAGTTCTCAACAAGCCACTGCTGTCTTGTCTTGGAGACCTTCTTACTCTTCCTCATAGTTCCTGGCATCGACCCCTGAGGGGTTATCTCTCCGTACAAGGCACGAACGAGAGAAGCCATGGCCGTTTCTGTAAAATCAAAGGTGCAGACGTACGTCCCGATGGATTTGTCCATTGCGAAATCATATGGAGAACTGACCGCAACCACTATGAGCGACTTCTTTTGGCCGGTCCCACGAAGCATATGGCACATCATTGCTACATGCTTTGTGAATCCAGTTTGGTACATATTCCGGTTAGCATCAGCTGTAACGATAATTATCGCCGATGCTCTATTAATCAGATTCTCGTGCACTGTAGATTTATTAGCTTAGTTCCAACGTCGAGGCAAACATTCCTCTAACCTGGTCTGAGTCCATTTGCCGTATATGATGTGTGAAGAAGTTTGCCATTGCGTATACGAGCTATTGATCTACCCAATTCTCGAAAGACACCTTCTCCACTCATGATTGCTCCACGCTCCTGGTGAATCCATTTCTCGTGCAGGGAGGGAGCTTTGTTACCCTTTTCCAACATGTTTTTAGTAGCTGCCGAAGCTGGCAGAGGCTTGACTAGTGGCGTCAGTAGTAGGAGTTCTTCCTCCTGGAGTAAGCTCTGCGAAAGGGGAAGTAGATTGTCCTTGTCCCGGACGACTGCAATTGATTGGTCGTAGGCCTTCCGAGAGAGTGCAAGATGTGTAGGATGTATCTTAGATAGTAACGATAATCCGGGAGGATTCAGTGCCTTCTGCCAAGACGTGCATACGCTCTTCATCCGCAACACTCGCTTTAGGGAAGTATAGATCCGGTCTTTCGATATAATACCGTTCTCAACGCCTAACTTTAGCCCCGAAATGGCCTCTAGTTGTACGTCGTGTGCTCTACATAGAAGCACTAGATCATTGCCTGCCTCAACGGCCATTACAGTACCCCCTTTTACGCCGTACTCTTGTATAAGCGACTGCATCTCGAGGCATTCCGAGATAGCGACGCCTTTGAACCCTAGTTCGTTTCTCAAGAGGTCGTCCACAACCTGGTCTGATAGGCAAGCATGCATGACATTCATTCCAGCACTCTGGATCCCGCATCCACCGACAAACATGGCGTCCAAACGTCCAGCACTTATGGCATTCCGGAACGGTATAAGAGCACTGAGGTTAAGTTCTTCCAGAGTTTGAGTGATGATAGGCATGTCTAAGCTAGAACCGAGGAAATCAATATTCCCGTAGGACGGGAAATGCTTTCCGCAGGTAGCTACGCCAGCATCCTTAAACCCGTTGATGGCAGCAATACAAAACTGAGATGCCTCTTGAGGATCATCCCCGGTAGCTCGAACGCCGAGGGGTTGGTGTCGAGCATTGGTCAAGACATCTAAAACAGGACCGAGAATAAGATTGACTCCAACAGCAGAAACTTCGGTTGCTGTAGCTCTTGCTACGCTGTAGGCTAGCTCTATGCTCCCCGTAGCAGCGACGCCCATCGCGCTGGGGAATTGACAGATATAGTCTTCATCAAATAGACTATTGACGCCCCCATTTTCTTGGTCAACAGCAATTAATAAAGGTTGAGGGTGTCCTGCTTGGTGTGCTATCGTCTGAAGTTCTTGGACCAGAGAAGCAGTCTGCTCAGCAGCTATGTAGTATATAAGTCAGTAAGTATCCTCTTTATATAATACTCTACAAGTATCAATATGGCTCTTAGAGATGAAAGTACATTTAAGATTCTTAGCTGTCAAAATGATTGAACCTAAATGGTGGTTCTCAATGAGATTTCTGATTTGAGGCGTTACTTCTGTGCCATCCCATCCCATGATCAACATTTGACCAATAGCCCTATAGGAGGTAATTAGCGAAGTGTTCTAGCCATGCAGCCGGATCGCCCCGGCCGAAGCTTAGCCATGAGGCTCTTGGTGAAGAGGGAGTGTACCAATCGAGATTCTGCCATAGTGGGTCGAGTTCGCTTTCCGACTTAGTCATTTTGCGGTCGTATTGTTACAACTTGATGCTATACTAGTCAAAGACACCCTGAACTAAAAAGATGTAAGCACGGAAGATAAGCACGGGTTATCTCCATCCAACAACAACAAGTGTAACGAGGAGTGAGAAGACCAAAAGTCACAAGACGGGTTAGTGTTAAGTTGGTGAAATTGGGGTATGCAGAGCGAGTGTGTAGAGCCTCGGGCAAAACACCCGATGTGGTGCAGCTCTCCTCGCGCGGTACGGCCGGTTTGGCGAGAAAGAGAAGGGGAGAGAATAGAATTCACGATGGTAGACTACAGATTACAGACTGCTTACAGACCCATAAGATCTGCTATAATGAGAATGTGGTGTGTTACTGACAGCTTACAGAGATGGTAGTACATATAGAATTGAGATACAGAATAAGGCGGTAGCATGCATAAGCCGCGGATTTAGAGGCCTATTCTCGATAAAACCCCTGGAGCCGCTTGAAACGGATAAGCAGTAGTACATGGTACTCAAATCTGGGGAGGGCTGGAAGGGGGAAACAGCGCTATTCCGCTTTAATTTTAGTTGTTATTCTCACCTGTATCATGTATGTACCTAAGATACAATAAATACATAATCTCTTCATCCGGTGACTTTGATCTTATCGGGGCTTCTCCCCTCTGGAAACCTTCCCACCACTTCGCAACGTTACCTTACACTTAGGTACTACGGGAATCCTATGTAGGAATTCTACGATCCATTTTTTCCCTCGTCTCTTGCCTCTTTGCAATGGATGGTCACAGAGAGATTTATCTACTGTAACAGTTGTAAGCTCAACCAAAGGATCCGACGACCGTCCACAAATGGTAACAGTGTATCGAGCATCTCACACAAGAGTCTCTCGTCAGCTAGATTGCCACACCCTCTTAGTAACCAACCCCTCGGCCTAGAAACGCCTAGAGGTCGCTGGCCAGTCTCTTTAGTCACATGTTCCTACCATTAGCCTGTAAATTGGCATCAGTCCATTCACAAAACTGGGTTTGACTGGGTTTGACTGTCACAATCGCAAGACTGACGTCCGACTGGTTCCACTGGTCGAAGTACTGTGTAAGTGAAAATAGGGGACGTCACCTGTCGTCGGCCCTGTTAGTGACACTGTTCTGGCCTCCCAGTTGGCATCCCACACGCCGAGTTTTCGGACCCAACATCGGCAACCCTTCGGCGTAGACGGATATGCGTTGTGATATCATGGGTAAATAAATACATATGTATGAGCTATTTCCCGTCTTCTGGCTTGTTTTATTCATGGAGACAATAATACTTGCTCGAGGGGCAATAGTCCTACTACTCGATAAGACATAACACAGAATATACCAAAGTGATATATACAATTTCTTCGCTTATATTCCAATACTCATCATGCCTCACTCTCTACCCTCGTCGCCCAAGTCCACACCAAGGGATGGTCGAAATGGCATCACCAAATTCACCAACTGCCGCATATTAAAAGGCGACAAACTACTAGATGAGGACCTATGGGTTAATTCCGTCACCGGAAAAATCATCAGAAGCCAAGCTGCCTTTTACGATGATTTCGTCGTCCCAGACGAGGTTATTAACCTCGGTGGTCGTATCTTATCTCCTGGTATCATTGAGTGCCAGCTCAACGGAGCCTTCGGTTTCAACTTCTCGACCCTTCTCGAACCCGCCGTATACGCTAAGAAGGTCAAGGAGTTGAATAAACAGATGGTCAAAACGGGCGTCACATCATATGTGCCTACAATCACAAGTCAACGGAGCGAACTATACCAGCGAGTCCTACCGTATCTTGGTCCATCAGGATATCGCCAGATCGCAGAGGATGGAGCAGAATCTCTCGGTGCCCATTGCGAAGGCCCGTTCTTAAGTCCAACCAAGAACGGAGTTCACAATGTGGATGTAATACGAGAAGCCGAGACCTTTGCGGATCTGGAGGAATGTTATGGAGCAGAAAACCTTGATCACGAAGATGCATTCCGTCCCACGCCGATAAAGATGGTTACCGCTGCACCGGAGCGGGGACAAATGACAAAACTCATCCCCGAACTCACAAAACGGGGCATCATCTACTCGATTGGACACTCAGAAGCCACATACGAACAGGCGTCGGCAGCCGTTGCTGCTGGCGCGACGATGATCACACACCTTTTCAACGCCATGCGACCCTTACACCACCGAAATCCCGGTATCTTCGGCGTCCTAGGCCTGGCAGAAAGCTTACCTCGCCCCTATTTTGGCATCATCGCTGATGGGGAGCACTTACACCCCACAACAATCAAGATTGCCTTCAACGCCCATCCCGACGGGTTCATCCTCGTCACCGACTCCATGCACCTGGTCGGCCTGCCAGATGGTGCTTACCAGTGGACCAACGGCGAGAGCGCAAGCCACATCGTGAAGAAAGGAAATAAATTGATACTAGAGGGCACCGACAGAATTGCTGGAAGGTAAGGATCAACTTCTATACTCTAAGATAAATGACGACGTGGCTAACAAATTTACTAGCTCAATAACACTGATCGAATGTGTTTCCAACTTCCTCAGCTGGTCCGGCGCAACCATACCCCAAGCCCTAAAGGCAGTCACATCGACACCGGCCGCTATGTTAGGCTTACAGGGTAT
This sequence comes from Daldinia loculata, assembly GCF_022478755.1. Classification (NCBI taxonomy): domain Eukaryota; kingdom Fungi; phylum Ascomycota; class Sordariomycetes; order Xylariales; family Hypoxylaceae; genus Daldinia; species Daldinia loculata. The sequence goes on along the minus strand of NW_026054868.1, from coordinate 492,978 downwards.
CAAGGGGTGTCTTGACGACGGCGCGGATGCGGACTTAGTGGTGTTGTCGGAGAAGCGAACAGAGAACCGCACTGACCTCATTGTCGACGAGGTATGGAAGTTTGGTACGAAAGTGTTTAGTCGCTCATAGTTAGAAACCGGAGAAAAGATGACAGACAGGTATACTTGAAGAGATAAAATTGTTGTATCTGAAGGTCACGGAGTCAGGCGGTATATTTATATCGGCATAGAATGTTGTTATAACTGGGTTTACACGCTTGGTAGACAAGACTTGATATTAAGATCTCTATTAGATGGGAGCCCATCATTGCGATACCCAGTCACCTTAGTATATTGAGAAAGTTAAATATTTTTGCTAATTTGCTATGCTGGCTGTTCCTCTATGTTCTAAGGATGTTTATATCTACGTTGCGTTAGGTCGCTTAACAGTCAACTTGAAGGGCTTCATCAAACGATCCATGGGGGTAATGCCATTCCGTCCCAGAGGTGCTGGTTTCTGAATACCACCACCTCTCCAACCAACGCTTGGCCCGTAGTTCACTGTCGTGGCGTGAAAGCTCTTTGCGGGACGTGTCTGCTCCTCCACTGGGGCCTCGTTTTCCTTTTCGGCGGTTTCTAGCTCATCTGCCGGCTGCGGTTTGGTCGGCGAGCTTGAGAAACAGGTATATTGTTTTGGCTTAGGCGGTGGTTCTTCCTTTATTATTTGCTTATTTGTAGGAGGTCTACTTGATAATTTCGCGGAGCCTAATTTGTGACTTGGCGGACAAGGCTCCGTGGTGGTATTTTGTTGTGTCTGACGCAGTCCCACGGCTGACGAGGCTACCTGAGATCCTGTGCGTTGCCCACTACCTCGGGAAAGCTGGTAAGGGCGAGGGGGGTACCTCACCTGTTGGTTTGACTTTGGGGGCACGGCCGTTGCGGTATTATCGAGTTGTTTAGACTTGTCATGGTTCGTCACACCGTATCCGTAACCTATTAGACTCCTTTGGGAAGGGGCTCGGTTTGTTGGGGGCCTTTTTGTTGCTGGCCCTTGAAGGGCCTTTCCGGGAATTTTGGTTGTCTCAGCTTCACCAACGCTCGCATAGTGAGCCCCAGCCGTCGTAAAACCTGGTTGCGGTGCCGCAGCTGGCACTGTAAATGAAGCAGATCTCTGCATTGTCGTTGCGTACGGAGCAGCCCAGCCATCGATTGATTCCTCGGCGATCTGAGCACTTACGTGATTGAGCTTCTGCCGTTTACGCTGGGTGTATCCGCGCCCGTTTTCAGAGGCGTTAGAAGATTCCTGCGCCTGGCTCGGATCGACTGGGTAGAGATTGTCTTCTATAACCGTCATCATTGGCATGCCCTTGTAGATGGCACTTTCTGAGGGCAGTTCCCTTCTTAATATCCTGGCTATTTCCGACACAATTGGACGGTCAAGAGACGGTCCTTTCTTGAGGAAGGTCGAGGAAGGGAGATTTTCAACGAAAGGAGAGACCTGGAGGGCTTCTTTGCTTCCGCTAGAAGAATATAAAGGGCAGCTAAGATAGAGTAAAGCCTGGGCTCGGGTCATTGCTACATATAGTAGACGACGTTCCTCCTTGTCGTCATCAGACCGCATATGCGGTATAGATCCCTTATAGACTGCCGGGATGAAGACGACAGGCCACTCTAGGCCCTTTGCGGCATGTATTGTAGAGACTGTGACTTGAGGCTTCCCATCCTTGTCCTTATCATCAGTCTGTTTGTCGGAGGCTAGCGAAACGTTCGCCAAGAATCGTGCTAATGCGTCGTCGTCTGACGCCTGCTGGGTATCTTCAAGAACTGGAAGCATTTCTTCTTCCGGCCTATCCTGATTCATGAACTCCGCAGCGAGGCTCACAAATTCTTGAACATTTGCCCATCGCAACTCATACTCGGGTCCATGCGTCTCCTCCAGGTGCTTCTCAAATTGTAGGTCTTTGAGTAACTGGTTGATAATCTCAACTAAATTAACGGGAGTTCCTTCGCCCGGTTGCAACTTACTTTGCAAGTTGGTAATTAATTTAATAAGGCTACCGCTGATCTTCTGCTCTGTTTGTTTCCTAATGGTCGTCTTTGCTGTTCGCTCACCTCGACAATGTTTTCGCAGTAACTCCCAGAGGCTCATAGAGTTGCGCTCGGCTTCTTCCAGAAGTGACCTGGCCGTTACATCGCCGATGCCCCGCTTTGGTACATTCATAATCCGCGCAAGAGCATCGTTGTTATCAGGCTGATAGATTACTCGTAAGTAATCTAATATGGCTTTAATTTCAGCCCGCTCGTAGAACTTGAAACCTCCTAAAAGCTCGACATTAGTATGAGGAATAATGTAAATGAGGACACGCGATTATTATAATACGTACCGACCATCTTGTAAGCTATACCTTCTCTACCTAGAGCAGATTCTATGTGCCTGGATAACGAGGCAGATCGAAGCAAGATCGCGATGTCGTTAGAATTTATCATATTCCCAGACATTATCTTAATCCGCTTAATTTCCGAGACAATCCAATCTGCCTCTGCCGTAGAACTCTTCAGCATGCGAAGAACTGGCCGGGTACCTTTGGCATGAATTGGCAATAAGGCTTTCTTATATCTTTCTTCATCTTGCTGAATGACACTCAAGGACACGTCGAGAATGGAGCTTGATGACCTGTAATTTTCCTCGAGGGATATCTCATCGGTACCGGGAAAGTCACGAAGTAGGCGATGGAGATTTCTTATTTCTGCCGATCGCCAACCATAGATACTCTGATCCGGATCGCCAACTATTGTTATACATCGATTCTTCTGAGCGAAAAGCTTCATTAGATCATACTGCACCCCGTTCGTATCTTGATATTCGTCGATCAAGACTGTCTCGATATTACGGACGCAATCGGGGCATTTGCGAAGGAGCTCGACGCAACGGGTAAGAAGATCGTCATAATCAAGCAGATTCGACCGTTCGAGGTAGGCCTGGTATTCTTGATAGCATTGCTCTAAGGCCTTAGATTCTATGCCATCGCCCTTTTTGGACTTGCCGGCTTGCTCATCGGAAACTCCTTTAGCCTTGCGCTTGCTGATCCAACCACGAGCCATAGCAGGATCGATTTGAGCATCGAGCCTCTTGCAGATACGCTTGATAATGGCCCTCGAGTCTGAGTCATCTGCAATACCAAACTTGGGATCCAGCCCAATACGTTGGCCATATGTAGCTAGATATCTGCGAGCAATACTGTGAAAGGTGCCCAATACAATCTTCTTTTCGCGACCATTTCCTAGCGCCTGACCGATGCGCATTCTCATCTCGTTTGAGGCCTTGACGGTAAAGGTTGCGACGATGACATCGCGTGGTCGGATTCCGACATGGTCGATGAGCCAAACGACACGAGAGGTAAGAGTATGAGTCTTGCCGCTACCCGGACCAGCCAATATAGCGACTGTCGGTGCGCGGGAGCTAACAGCACGGGACTGTGCCTTATTCAGCGATTTGAATAAATCATTGCCCTGAGTACCCGGCATAGTTGGAGATACTCGCTCATCGGGATAATATATTTAAAGTGCCGAACATTTAATTAGTATATGGATTATATACTTGGACCGTAGTATTCTTAAGTCATAGGTCGCATCAACGTTAAGGCTGCGTCGAGGTTAACCAGGTTATATTGGGTACACGAACGAACGCGTCTAGAGAGACGCAGACGCGACGGGCTGTTTTCGGTTGGGAATTGAAGCTTCCAGTTAAGGATTGACCCTACCATCTGCGGATCGCCAAGTCAGGTGATATTAGAGAGATTATGTTACGTACTGGCCGTATTATGTAATTATACAATTATGTATGGGTTATGCTAGTATACATTAGGTACATAATATATAATATACTCCCTAAGATTAGAAGCTTAGACCCCAAATTGGCAAGTTTCCGTTCCCGATTCGAAGTTGTCCCGCTGCTATTTTTCCCTTGCATTGCCCTCCACCCATCAACTGCATCACCAACTGGTATCAGGGGGAGGCAATTCTGTTTCTCGCTATCAACCAATCATATCAATGATCCCAAGAAACATGTTTCGCCAAACAATTCCGCCTTGTAGCTGCACATCGCTTCATTGTGATCTATGCCAGTCACTTCACGGGACTATACCAAAATCATGATAAAAGAGGATTCCATTCAAAGACTTAATAATGTCACAGATGTGACGAGACTGAAAGGGGATGGCTCTCACCTTTTATTACCATCTTTAAGACCAGGTTGAGGCATACGGTCGCCATTTTATTCGTTCATGTTTATGTGCGTAGCATAGTCGGGGTTCAAACTTCGCAAACTTGTCGGTACAGATGGGCCTAGTCTAGCCAATCGGCGGGAACAGAGTGACCTGCAGAAGCGCAAGGGGAAGAGTTGAAGGGTGGGGTTGGGTGATGTTGCTTGAATCCGCACCCAATCAGCCGTGACGCTTGACTCGTCGGCGCTTAAGTCCCCTGTCGTTACGATGTTGTCCTCCAACCAGAATTGGAAGAACGGGATCTACCACTGCCTTCTACAGATATGAATATGGCAATCTGTCACCCTCACTGGGCGCTTTCGCTGGGGGCTATTATGCATGGAGCCAAGTGCTTGGAGGGGGGCTGACGAGTGAGAGGCCAGTTCACATCCAAAGCGCCTGTCTGCTCCTGTTAGCATCGCACATTTCGGCCCACTTCGACACACTGCCGAACATCACCAGCCGCTATATACCCTTTGTCCTCCCGACTCTGCGTCTTACCTTGTCGGATTTCCATCAGAATGTGTTTCGATAGATCCGCCAGGAGGTTTGACTAAGGAGTCGGGATATAGTATCTCATGAAGATCTGGGTCACACACAATGCAACTAGGGCTTTATAGCACGCTGTCCTCGCTTCAGTTTGTCTTGCTTCTTCTTTTCTCGACGTTCGCTCCGTTTTGTTCTGCCTCTGTAATACAAGACCTCCAAAGCAACTATTTTGATCCGGCTCCAACGCCTGAAGACGGCCCTTCCCTCTCGGCTGGAGCCCTTCGAGATACATCTTACCTTCCCGCGCAAATTGGTGGCATAGTCGGATCATATGCATTTTCGCTCGTTGTAGTCGCTGCTATTATACTTCTCTTGGCAAAGAAACGTCGTGAGCATCTTACAGCAGGAGAGGAAGACCTAGAAGGCCAGTTCCCATATCAATTCGCTTTTTTACCATCTGGGCAAGCTGGCGGCCAGCCTCAGTACGGTCTCGATCCGCCCAAATCGCCAGTCAAGAACTTTTCTTACCCAACACCACCAACACCGATAAGTGTAAAGAGCCCGACGAGCCCGACGAGCCCTTACATTGTCCCCTCACTTCATTCCACAAGTACACTTGGTGTAAATCCTTTAGTCGATCCGCGAGTCGTTGCAGCAGATCGCAAGATGGCGCAACAGCAGCTGGAAGAAATGTACAAGCTTGTACTAGAGCAAGAGGCTGCGAAGGAAGCAGGCGTTACCTTGGACCAGCTGCCGGTACCGCTCTCCCAACAGCAGACCCCAAAGCAGGGTATCTTGAAGAGGAGCAAGAATAAGCCTGCGAGCCTTGATCTTGCACAGTCTGGAGCGGAAAAGCCCCAGTCTCGAGCATCTTCTATCTTATCCGCTTTCAAATCGCCCCGAAAGAAGAATGTTAAAGGCATCAGTATCTCGTCTCCGATTATGACGCCTATGTCAGGCACCTTTCCACGCCAGGAGGAGGAGGAATTGAGAGTAATTCCTCCCCGCTACTACGCACCGGCATCTCCACCCCCAGTTCCGACAGACCAGGCCCCATATGCACGGGCAAGCAGGCAGCACGGACCAGTAGTGCCTATCACTCCACCGGATATCTCTCCGGAGAGTACGCAGAGCATTGACGAACGGTTAGGTCATCTGCGGAGCAACTCGCAATACACTGAGCCTGACCCGGTGTCGGCAGTTTCAGAACGTTCTACCGCGCCTCTCGTTGGTTTGCCTTCATCACCGAAGCCAGGCGTTAGTCGCTTCCCTTCTCTTCCAGCATCCCCGAAACCCGGGGCGACGTTCCCGACTTCGCCCGGACCGGAACAGCGATCCTTTTCGCGGCCAAATGCTCCCTCGGCCATTCGGACTGGCGGTACTCTTCCGCTACGAGCCTACGAGCCTTCTCTCAGTTCGCCTTCGGCACAGACAACCAAGCAAACAACGTTCGAAAGGAGTCTCCCTCTATCGCCTTCGGGGCTTAGGACACCGTGGACTGGCGCACCAGTGCCCTACTCACCATACCAACCATTCTCGCCCGTAGTTCCTATCACACCATCGTTGGTTACTAAAGCGGACCGAAAGAGGATGAAACAACTGCAGCCAAAGACACCAACAATGGAAATGGTTAAGGGTGATGACGAAGTGTGGTAGACATGTGCTTATGTGGGGGTTTAACGAAAGGTCTGGGTGGGTTGATAAGGACCTGAGTCTATCGCCCTGGCGTCTTGGATGGATTCTTGCGTTTCAAAATCTAATGAGTGATGTAGAGGGTCTTTACTTTCTGGTTTAAAGCAGTTGCTTATAGTTTTATATACCACTTTTTGAAATCGGAGGAGTTAATTCACATTGGGGTTCCAGCTGTGCATTACTCCTAGCTATAATATGAGTTATGCAACCCTGACTACTAACGCCTCCTTTACTTTATGATAATGTATGTGCATATAAATTCGCATAAGTACAAGCATTCAAACCATTTTAGGAACTCAAGAAGTCAGCATAAGATACATACATCGGCTACTCTCGCGGTGGGTCAACTTAGGACTTAGACAGGTAGGTATTGTGAACCGAACAGATACTATATATGTTCGTACTCATTACAGCGTTGGCTTCTGTTATGACTGTGATTGGCTGGAACGAACCTCGGGTAGGAGTCGAACCTGGCCATTGATTGACGGACCCAAGCGGTTCCTAAGCAGTTCCTAAGCGGTTCATTATCTATGACGACTTGTCTTGTTTTGCTAAGAACCTGATTCTCAAGTTGTACCAAACACTCGGACTATTAATCAATGCAATTAATATGATATAACATCGTGAGCAGCCACCCGTTGACAACAAGGTTAGGCTACCTTAAAATACAGGTACCTTACAGGCACCTTACAGGCGATTAGTACATGCGGGTAGTGTAGTACAATTAGTACAACCTTATATCACAAAGGGCTGAACGGGATAAGGTAAGGTACCTAGGTATGTACATAGGCCTAGGTAGGTACGGACGTAATCCGTTACACAATATGTGTAGTGCAGGTAGCCGCTATACTTGAATAAGAGAACGAACCTAGGGAAAGTGGCTGAACCACCACGTACTTCGAGACTTATCAGTGGCTAGTGGCACATGGCCCATAAATCCCCACAGTTACCCACCAATAGTGCGGCCTAGAAGGGTAAGCCGAAGATCTTCCAAAGCAGGTTCAACCAGGTTCAGCCAGGTTCTAAGAAGGCAGGGCTCGTTAAGAGGTCTGAGCGTGACGATTGAGCCCGATCGATTTTACTTATGTACATATGCTACATACGCTTATTCCATCAATCCGCCCGTCCATCGTATGATTCTCTCAAGCCTCCATCAAGAATTCCCCCGTTTTTACATTCTCGCAATTGGGTTTTTCGCGCTTTGTCGACATTCCCGCCCTATCGGATTCTAAGATCTTAGAAAAAGCAAATCTCTAATCTCGCTGTGTGCGTGCGACAGGAGTTGCCCACCAACAACTCGTTCGAGTCCAAGGTAATAAGATAATTAATAACGCCTTTACAAGTTACGGCAGAAGGGCAACGAAGAGCGTTAGTTTAGCAAAAACCGACGTCTACCTCTAGACCTTACCAGACCTCGCGTACACTACCTAATACTAGCCTTGGGTAGATTATCCCCTCTCCGCCCTCTTTAAAGTGCTGTTTTTTTTTAAAAACGGGGAGAGAGAGACTTGGCGTCGCAAAGCAAGCTTTTCCCGTCTTTTCCCATTCTGCCTTTCCGCATTCTGCTTGTCCCATTTCTAGCCTACCCATTTCAACCCCGAACAACAATCTTAGTCGAACAAATTCCACTGTGTCTACAACATTCTGTCGCCTTCCCCATCTAGGCTTATATACCCTCAAGATCGATTGCGTGAGCCAACCAGCCGATCCATTTTCATATTCATCCATCGGTGCCCATACGCGCACTATACTATTCCAGGCCGTACGATCAGGTCATCCCAACGACAATACCCCTGGTCGTTCCCGCCATATGCAAACCCCCTCCTTTCGCTTGTCTTGACCTGGACAAGAGCGGCTGAAGGACTTGCTGTGGTGCCTGCTGATGTCGAACCACACCTGCATCTCATGATCGTACCAGCACCAGTGCCACCATGACGGACCAGCAAGAGCCCTCCGACATCTTTGGTCTCAACGATCCAAACGGCCCGTATTACCAAGATAGCAACGATCCAAGTAATAGGGACGCGACCCTCACCGACTCCAACACCGGCAACCAACAATTCTATAGTGAACCTAATTGGACCTTTCAAGACACTCCCCCTTACGACACTTATGACACTAATGCATTTTACCAAGACGAATGGAATCTAGGTCAGCAGCCCGAACTGGACCATGGCCTCGCTCCGCAACCACCGCCGCCGCAGCAGCCCGCTGCAGTGGCCCCGTCTTCCATGGCACCCGGTCCCTCGAATCCACTGCCGACCGTAGGTCCGGTAGTGAACACTACTACGCTACAGATTCGACCGAACGGCGCGGGTCCGAGAGGCCTTACCGAAGAGCAGCGCCAAAAATTGCAGAATATCGCTATGCCAACCCAACTTCACTACCGTTCCCCTAAGAGCGAAGCGAGTCCTGATTCAGCCGGTCCGATTTATAAGTCTTCTTCCATATCGTCGCCCGAGGATCAGAGTCTGTGCTCCAAGTCGAATAGTCGCAAGCGAAAGTCGTCAGTGGAACTTGACGACGATGATGATGACGATCTTGATAGCCACCAACCAGTGAAAAAGACGGCTCACAACATGATTGAGAAGAGATATCGCACTAATCTCAATGATAAGATTGCAGCTCTGCGAGATAGTGTACCAAGTCTACGCATCATGTCGAAGAGCGCGAGGGGCGAGGACACGACCGAGGACAGAGAAGAGTTACACGGCTTAACACCTGCGCACAAACTTAATAAGGCCACGGTTCGTCTATACCAATCTTTTACACACTGGATATTGTAACTAAACTTGACGCATAGGTCCTAAGCAAAGCTACCGAGTATATTAGGCATTTAGAAAAAAGAAATATTCGGCTCGTCGATGAGAACTCGGCCATGCAGCAACGAATAGCTGCTTTCGAGAAACTCTTCATGGCGGGTGCGATGAACGGTGCAGTCAGTCCCTTGCAGCAAACGACGCCTTCCACGCCCATACAATACTCGCAAGAGCCTAATGGCTACGGAAACTCAGCTATGGGCACATCGGGTCAGACTGACCCCCAGGGTATGATACAGGTACCTGAAGATATGAAGCGTATAATTGCCGCCCAGTTGGCGACGGGTCAGCCGTATCCAGTACCGCCAAGGCCGTTTGGCGGTAATCACAATCCCAATTTGATACGTCAACAGCAAATCCAACAGCAACAACACCACATTCAAGCAAGAGGCTGGCAGAATGCTGGTCCTTACTTTGGAAAGTTGATGGTTGGCTCCCTAGCCGGGTTGATGCTTCTGGAGGCCGTTCGGGAGAACGAGCAAAGCAACGAGACGCCGGAGGGCCGTGGTCTCTTCGCCGTGCCCATACGCCTTCTCAGTTTACTTACATCCTCGTTGAATATTAACTTTATGGGTTATCATTTTCAAGGTGCGCAGGTATTATATTCTATTAGGGTTGCATTGCTGCTCTGTAGTATTTGGTGGGCTGTCTTCCCCTCGCTCATGGAACGTAGGCCACCAAGTGTGCAGGGTTCCAAACAGCAGAAACAGGCTTCCCTGAAAGCAGTACCATCTCTGGCATCTCCTATCCACGTGCGTCGTCAAGCATGGCTTACAGCCATCCAGACAGTCTGGGTCCCACGGCACAATTTCTTCCTCGAGGCTGCCGCCCTTGGTCTCAAGACAATGAAGCTGAGCCTGAGGAATCTCATCGGAATCCATGGTTATCAGATGCTGACGGGTCTTACGGAGGACGAAGAGCTTGCCCGTGTCAAGGCATGGGCAATCGCCCTAGACGCTCAACTAGCCGGAGGAGATGTCGAGATCAGCAAGAGCCGGCTAACTCTAACCTTGCTCGCTTCGGGAACTCTCCCCACCACACCACTTCGGTTGATGCTTAAGGCGCTCCATATTCGAGTTCTGTTGTGGGAAGTTGGCCTCTCCGGTATCCAGCTTGGCATATTCAACACATTTGCGTCTAAATTGGCTCGAGCAAAATGGAATGAGGCAAAACAACTACACAGACTCCTCACGCAGCTTCGCCGTGGCGGCCAGGAACAATCTGATGACGAGCTACCTGATCACCTAGCTGCCTTGCTTGAGCAAGATTGTGATATGGTCCTGAATCCAAATATCGTTCAAAGGGCACATAATCTCGCCTGGAACCGCCCAACCGACTACAACGCCATTGGAATCGTTGATGGTATGGATACTGTGGTAGAAGACTTGGCAGTCCGCTCGCCAATGGACGCTGTTGCAGCCTGGTGGTCAAACATGACGCTACAAGGTGCACTTACGAATAGTCTTCTGGCGCAAGAGGATGATGCGGACACAGTCCAACAAGTCGAGGATGATGTGTCACTAGCCATTAGAACCGCCCCGATTGGATCCATCGCCCAAAATCGTGCTTTGGTTGCACGCGCGCTACTCTTTGAGGAGAAACGAAACATCAACATTATGGCTGCATTGCAAGCTATTGGACCTGTAACCCCGGTTCTCTCATCAAATAGTCCCTTGGGCAGCCCTACCCGCATTGCGCCATCATCTCCCACCCCTATTAAGGTGCTCCCGCCTTCGCTAGTCATGACCACCGAGATGCGCACTGCTCTCCTATGTGCCATGGCCATCGCCCATCTTCAAAAATTCTCTCCCCCTGAGGAGCCTGTGGATATCTATGGTGTAATCGATCAGATCCACCCCATCAGTGAAATGGGATTGCTCGGTTACACCGCTACTTTCAAATTAATGGACCGACTTGCTAGTCATGAGTTCGCTGCAGAAGCTTGTGCTGATACGCTAGAGCGCCTCTCGGGGACACTGCGGATATGGACTGGGAAAGACTGCGGACTTGAGCCAGAAGTTCGGCACCAGATGATTGAACGATGTTTGACCGTAACCCGTGGTGTTGTTGGAATGGGCATCGACACCGATACCGGCTATGGCAGCAGTGAGTATTTATCCTCCCTTGGTCACTATTCAGTCAGTCATGATTTGGACTACGCAAAGCGTCTCCGATCCAAACCCAATCGACTAGATGCTAAGCGGCGTCCAACTTGTATGTTTACCTAGATCTAAAGCAACTAACTCGGATTGCAGTGAGCGAAAGCGAGGACGACCATAACGTATCAGCCTACTTCTCAACCGACACGGATGTCGTAGCCGGGCAAAAGCCCGCCGCTATCGACTTGGACGTTGCGTAGAGTCTTGCGCCAACCCATTTCATTTTCTACCTATTCTAGCGATAGTCCCAAGAAAGCTTATCCCTATGAAAGTCTATCTTGGTTCGAGCAGCGGAAGTCATGCATTGATGATGTTGATGATTATTGACCAGAGGTGGCCATTGTCACTTACATACTATACTAACATCACTACTTCATTATATATATCATTAGGTTGTTTTGTCATCATGTGCGGGATCGGTGCAATTCATGAGGGGCATGGTTCGGCCTCAAAAGCTTAGGGGCGTTCTGGGAAAAGCGGAAATATACTTACGGTCTTTAATGGTAAAATGGACAGAAGGGACAAATATCGGCGCTCTTTGGAGATGGTAGAGAAAGGACAGAAAAGGCTTTAACAGCTTTTACTTATGCGTCTAAGACGCCTTTTTAAAGCGCAACAAATACCAAAATAGTATATAATGCATGCGAGAGCTGCCAACTGTATTATATGTGTATATCTCCGTTCCTAGCAAATGCAGTATTCTCAGGCTTCGTCTGCAGCCTAAGCTTAGATGCTTTCGATCCTCACTTAGCATATGTTAAGACAGATGCTCCATTATAAGAGCAAAAACTTCATGGCATAATTAACTTAAAGCTACGCATATCCTGTTGGGGAGAAAGGCTGATCTCTGCCTGTTGTGTCGTTAGTGATAGAAGAGGCTACGTATGTAGCTAGCTCATTACAGCGTGCCATTTCAAGTGCTGACAGTCCAAACTCGGACTGAACTTTCCTACTCAGGCAGTGAGTGAGAATCTTGATTTTAGTGTAGTATATCCCACGTGGGTTCAACAAGTCTTTCGGGAAGCATGTAAAAGCCGCCAATTCTTCTGACTAGGTATAATAGCACTATTTCAACAATCCTACCCAAACATATTCCCAGTGCAAGCTACCGACTCCTCAACAGCCTTCTAGTCATGTGTCTCATATATATAGAGGCGGCCCATCGACTTTGGAGATGGATTGGTGTTTTAATATATTTTACCGTCTACTTCCGCATGTGATTGTAATAATCGCTCCGGGTATACGAGCCGCTCCATCTTGATCGGCGGCCACGAAGGAAACCCTCTCATGGCCTCGGGAGCTAGACGGGCAGGCATATATCCGCTTCACTGCTACCAAGGTACGTTAGCGTCCTGCTCATCCATTTTCGTCTCAGGACCGCGGTACATACTGTAGGTAATCCGTATATGTACAGGGCCAAGACTACCTAGGTATGTTGCCCTAGGTAGCTATCCATATGCAGAGGCCGGGGTCTGCGGCCAGAACTGTCCGGGAAACGTTCTTAATTTATATATGTAGGCATTGCTGACATCCCGGTGATCCGGAACGTGGAATCAGCTGTATTCGAGCCCCGTGCGCTGCTGCGAACAGCCGTTAAAAGGCTACTCGGAACCCCTTTCCGGTATTCGAGTGACACTTTGTAACCGTCTGGATGCCTATGAGAGTAGGTACCTAATTACCCAGGTGTGTAGATCGCCTCGACCTGTCTACCTGTGGCCTGAGATAGTTCATCTGTTTTATGCTCTTTCGGCGTACCCCCCCTCTCGCAAAACTCACAAATCTACTCACCTAACGAGGCGAAGGGGGTTGCATAGTATGTATATACTAATGTATACATATACGCGTGGGGGACACGAGGTTTCCCATGGTCTTACTCAGCACCTTCTGTATCGACATGGAACATGGATTAGGTGGTTGAACCATGGACAGGATAGGTTCGAGGAAAAAGCAGATCTATCTTATCTAATACTGTACTTCGCGCGTAAGCCGGACCCAGGGAGCTGGCCCGCCAAATTCCAAAACTGACGAAGCCGGTTCCAGGTGAGAGTGTTGCAAGGGTTGAGTACTAACCCCCTAGTGATAGCCTTTTCTCTTTTCCCTTTTTCCTTTTTAACCCCCTTTTTCTTCACCTGCTTGACCACGTCAATGCTGGTTGGATAGACGCAATCTCGGCCCCAATTCTATGAGTATCGACGAAGCACAGTCGTAAGTGAGTAGGCGGTATGTACCGTACGTATATTCTATGTCCACTCTCTCCGTTCATAGCATGCATGACCGGAAGACTCATGCCGAAGGTTCGAGACCTCGCATTCGCCAGCAGGTACTTACGGGAATATACGTACACATTCTCCATCCGCGGTGGGAAACGACTGGGAGTCTAGATGGATATGCCTCGAATAGTGCTCTCGGTATTGATAGTTTGCTCGTAGAAGGACTAGCTAGTTAATGCGGCTTGCTCGATCGGCCACCTCCATCTCGACGAACCTCTTGACCCCAGCAGAACGGCCCACAGCTCAGTTGTCACTTTCCATGTGGATTTGACACGGTAAGAACCTTAGCTATGTACCCTTGGTGCAGGTAGGTATGCATGTAGACGTGCGTGTGTGGCAACCCGTGTGGACCAGGCTTTGCTCAAAGCGAGCAAGCTTCCGTTCCTGGTCAGCCCAACAGTCTGCACCTAACGTTGGGTATCTACCGGCGACGGCGCCGCCCCAGCTAATTGGCATAGCATTCCCACCTAGACCCGTAGATTATACTAGATGTCAGTAGACGCCTAGTTGCGGCGTGATAATAAGGTAGATAGAATAGAGACACCGGGAATAAGGGATAGCTCGACGGAACGGCTACCAGAGACATTATCAACAGGAACTAGGAGGTCGACACGGGAATATCAACCCTCTTAAGGCTTAAGTGTCATATGACGGTTCTCCAGACGCAAGACATGCATTCAACAGTTCCCCAAGTCGCCGGTTTCCAATATGCCGTGTTACAGCAGCAGTGCTAAAGAATTATATGTCAACGGCCGGGGCGTCGAGGTTATACGGCCGTCGCCACTCACAGCGGGCCCTGTCGCCGGGCGCGCACATTATCTTCATGCGGACACCTGCAGGATCTAGACTGAGAAGGGCTCTCCTTACCGAAATGGGGTTCAAGCGTAGGGCTCAGGTCATCCCGACTTTCTCCTGAGATCTGCGGACTATTTGGGGTCATAGAAAAATCCAAGGCGTCATTTTATCAATTCTGTAGCTAGCCTATGAGGAGAGCACGTCAGACACTAGACGAATCAGCGGTATCGAAAAGGTCCGCTGACAAAATATACAAATATATCCGTAAGGCAGCACACCCCACACTATCCTGTCTGCCGAAAAGGTAGGGAATTCTGCAGCTATAACTGTTCAAGTATATGCCGTTAATATGCGTATCCACGGGACGGAACTCGACACCGTTCTTCCAGCGAGCGCACAATGGGGTTCGGCTTACTAGGGTTTAAAACTCACGATGAATAATAGCATAAACATCAGTTGACCACACTCACTCGTGGTTTTGGATTGGTGGGACTTTGTTTCCTGCTGCTCGTTCATGACTAAGTATGGTCTAAGGAAAGGGTCTTCTAGACTGGACAATAATTCCAAGACGAACAATGATCTGGCTTATTGTGCGCCTGGATCTGGCTTAGACTAAGCACCTTAACCATCGTGAAGGACTCGAAGAAGTGATTCCCACTGGGGTCCCAGAGATGTACCTAACCATTAGGGGTTATGTTTCATATTAACAATGCTCAAGGAACGGTTCCACGTCAACACAGACCGACTCATCATATTTCTCAGGTAGGTTAGCATGCATCGTTATTTTATCTGGATATCTACCTAGACCCCCTGAGGTGAGCAGTACACTAAACCAACCTCTCACCTGGCTTCGCTCTTCGTAATTCAAACTCCAAAGTAGAGGTCATGCCTCAATTAGCCTCCGGGTTTGCCTCGGCACTAATAGCTGCGATATAGTTGAGATCAAGCCTGAAGGGACCTTCCTGTTCGCCAAAGAAGCTGCCGGGAGAGGTTTTTAGCGATGCGAGATAAGAAAAAAAACGGTGTATGGACACAGGACAAACCTTCGCATCATAATGCTTATCCGTTTGATATGATCCAAACGCAAAGGGGCAGCATCCGGTTTCGGCTGTCCTCGATACGTGGGCTTAAAGTCGTCCCAGGAGGCTGTCACTTCTGACTCGTCGCCGGGCACAAAGTCGTACTCCCAGCTGACAGTACTCTCCTCCCTGCCATCCTCGCGATGAGACGGTATATCGTCCTTGAGAACAAGCGTGTACTTCTTCCCGTCGCTCTTGGCTACGCCGACGCTCAGCCCCTGGTAGTCGAGCAGGTCCCAAGACTGGGGGTCGATAGTCCGCTGCGAGGCAAAACCGGCGCCTCCAAGGGCAGTGATATCCAATTCCCCGCTGAACGTGGCCACGGTCGAATCAGCAGAGCATACAAAGAGGCTATGGCTCTCGCCACCGCGGACCTGGTCGTCGGATGGGCACCAGGCGTGCTCGTTCCATAGCCTTTGGTGAGTGTCAGTATGATGTGAGAAGGGGCAAAGGATATACGGTATTTATGGCTTCGAAGGGCCGTGACTTACTTATACCCGCCAAAGAGGTAAAATTTAGGTTCGCCCATAGCTATCAGATTTCTCTTTCTCCTTCCCTTTTCTTGGCGTTTATATATATTATACCTTAGGTATATAGAGAGAGATATATATATAAGTCCCGAGCGATCCTCCCTTACCTAACCCAGCGGCCAAAGATTAGTTTGCTTTCAACGTTGTCAGACCGAACCCAGAGCTTTCAACAGTCAAGTCGCAACGGCAGCAGTCTTGGAATGGAGACGTGAAGTCAAACGGTGAAGATCGGTCATTGCATTGAGGCTCAGGAACGAGGTCAGTGCACACACGTAGTCTTGAGCTTAGGGGGACTTGTCTCATAACCTAATCTGGATCTGGGTAGTGGTTATACCAATGCAGCAAGGTTTGCACTTCACGTAGCGTATATAGCGTATCTAGTATCATTTCTTTTTTTCCCCTTGGTTTTCTTCGGTGGTGGAGAAGCCGTTTGCGGTGTGTTTGCATGTCAAAGCTGGAATGAGTGCGGATGTAAATGAAAAAAATATAATATAAAAAGACACTACTTTATGCAGTTTAAAAGGTAGGTATGTAGATATAAAGATGCACACGTAAACTCTATATACCTTACTTAACTTAAGTAGTACACGTAACCAGTACTTAATATAAATAATGTTTGCGAATACCCACCTTATAGAGTATAGAGTTAATTAATAGCGTAAGATTACATAACCATGTTAGGTCAATGTACTAACGTTGCTTATTGCAAAAAAAATAAACTAAAGTCAGGTAGCATTGCAATATTCAACTTCTATCAACATCAAGCTTCCATTTTCAACGAGTAGACGACAAAAGGAATTAGCACGTGACGGAAACCGGGCCCGAGAAAAACCGCAGACGTAGCAATGCGCGAGAACTCGAAACTCGAAACTCGCGTAAAGCTCTCGGAGCTAACTCCCTGCTCGGGTCACGAGCTGTACGATTACGTCGCACGACCGATGAGGGGGATGGGGGATGGGGGATGAAGGATGGTCGTAGCCAAGTGGTAACTGTACCGCGCATTATCTGGGCGGATGCGACGTGAGAAAAAGGATCGGCCAGATTCGCCGCGTCTATTCGATAATTCGGTACCACTCCCATACCATTCATTGTCAGTCTCATCCATTTAGTCGATTCACGAGGCTTCTTGTTTACAGTCTGTCGCAAGTAGAATTGAGAGGTAAAATTAACTTCGATTTTTGCTAGTATTCCGAGCGCGAAGCTAGAAGCTCCATCTACTAAGTAACGGAGGCATTGAAATGCCATAAGGATGATGAAATATTTGCATTCCCCAAACAGTAAACTGGACATATTCGTGCCAATCCTTGTTCCATTCGCTAATATTCTCGCTCAGCTCGGGAGAGCCCTTTGTATGTATCATCTAAGGTCATATCAAAATCCCGTCAAATAACACCGCGCTGCACCTGGATATCCCTAAACCAACAATATGCACCACGGAGACGAGCCCTTCGTCTTCCATGTAAGATATCTCGCCCCGCCATGTCCGAGATAAAACATAATCCGTCCCTCCAAAGTCCCTATTCTCGGCCGTGCATTCGTGTCCTATCATACCTCAACACCCTAGCCAGCTATGAGCTATGAGCGATGTTGCCCGAGGCCGGGAGACCCTGGCATTGAGAGAGGTGTTGTCGGGTAGTCATAACCGGACTCTGAACAGTTCGCCGAGTGTTCGTACGAGTGTGAAAGCGGTGGAGTCTAGCAACACCGATCAGCTACGAGGTTCTCGGCGGGAGTAAGCGCGCACAGGACTCACATGAGGGTTGGAGTGGTCGTACGAATTTTGGTCGTGGACATTCATCCCTGGTACGAAGCCGTAGTTCATGTACGGAGACATGGTTTCTTCTGGATATGTCGCTTCCCTCTTGATAGCATCATTGAAGTGTGTCATGGGAGGAAGCGTGCAGGGAACATTCGTAGCTATGTAGCTGGGATAGCCTTCGCCGGTTGTAATTGGGTGATGGTAAGGCTGAGCCGAGTTATACGGGGGTAGAACCATCTCGTCGGGAGGAGGATATGCCGAGTAGGGCATAAACGGTGGCGTGTGAGACCGCTCTCGGTCGTCATACGACTGGCTAAATATTATATCGTCGTCATGGTTCATCGGAGGTGTGAATTGAGGCTGTACGGTCTTATGCGGAGCTGCGGTAGGCTTCTGCACCTTAGAGGAACTCGTCTTCTTGGTATTCCGCGTGTTACCGGACTGCGACTGCTTGTCACTCCCCGTGGGAGAAGATGCATCGTCCGAGGTACCGGCGCGCCTCTCGAGGTCTTCCAGACGCCTCTTGAGCTTCTTGCCTAGAGAAACTGTTAGGTTACTCGGTTACTGGTAAAAGGATTAAAGCTGGTCGCAACCTACGGTAGTTGCGCTGGGCAATTCGGTTCTGTATCCTCCTGCGTTCGGCAAGGTCCGATATCTTGGTCCAATCCTCATCAGGGTTGGCTGAACTGGAGAAAGCACTGCTGGTCCCGTGTGCCGAGTACTGTCTCGGCGCCGGCGCGGGTGGATATGAGTATTGATGTTGCGACATGGCGTACATTGACATTGTTGAGGGTGTATCTATCAGTGGTCGACTTGATATTGCTATGACGATATCGAGCAAGTGATAGATATATAGTGAGATGAGACGGTTAAACGTCGACGGTGGTTCGATGTGATTACTTCAGAACTAAGTTGCTGTCGAACCGAGATGGTGGGACATATGAACTTTCTGAAGCGGGAGGAAGGAATCAAATATATAGAAGTAGCCCTTTCAGCCATGGTCCATGGAAGCCGCCTTCGAGATGGAGGATTGCAGCCCCCCCATGCTTCTATGACAAGGCCTCAGCAACCTGAGTACCTGAGAGCGCAGAAGGTACATTTACATGTGTCTGTGTACGTAGATACGTATATTTGTATATACGTAGCTACGTACTTCCCATGAACATGGGTCCAGCTTAGACAGGCATATGATTGCGAATGCACCTGATTGTGCGTCCGCCCTTTCAATACAACCTTGCCTGGAAGTTGGGGGGGGTGTTGTAGCTTGCATCTGGGGCCAGTGCGAGGAGGGCAGAGCAGCGCCTCAATCTGAAGGAAGAAGTAGCGGGCGATCCATGGGCTGGAGTACGGTAAAGACAATACTCGCACGAGTGAACAAGGGTTCAGGTCAGGGGGGAGGGGTTTGGAGGGGTTTGGATAAGAAAGGGCTTGGGGTATGTATGTACCTATGTACATAGGTAGTTTATAAAATATACATAGATAAATACCTCGGTACCTCTATGATTATATATATAAAATAGAAGTAGCGGCTGTACCTAGTAGTTAGCAACAACCCTATCTGCATGGTCGCAGGGGTTTTGCGCAGCGCTCCTGGGCTTTACGATATGCATATACGCAGTATTTCTATGTAAGTAAAAGCATGGTGGAGTTCCCTAATTTTGCCCGAATTTTGCTACCTAGGACAAAGCGCACAAAAGTACCTAACACAAGTATCTCGCGTCCCGCGCGCTTGAGTAAAAGCAGCGATGGCTTTTAATTCTCCACACCTACCGCAACCCGCCGACTCGTAGGGCTGGCTCTTTAAGATATCGGCGCTATTAGGCTATTCGCTAGTGTATATTCAGCAGTTGACGATGGATCTTACGAGCCAAACTAGCCGTTGTGGAGAAGACACTCCTTAAACTCTTAAACCTCTAAGGTTGAGTTCTAAAATAATATGGCGGACATGGCCACTCCTATAGATTAAGAGAATCCAATGAATTAAATTTTTCAATACAGAAAGCAGAATGAACGGTTACTTGCAAGGCTATTCTCTTATCACCTCTCAACTAAAGGGAAGCGGGAAGCGGGAATCGGGAAGCTAGCTTTTTGGGGAGTGAGCAGGGCTTAACAGGGCTCAACAGGGCAGGGCAAGACAGGGTCCTTTTTTCTGGATCATGTCGCAGCCCAGCACGTTTCTGGAGTTTCGTTGCGTACCTTGACCACTCGTAGGGAGATTTGCATGGAATAAGTCCTAAACCCGTGGCTATCGCTCAACGCTCGCCCTTCGCTCGACAGACATTACTACTTCAAGACCAGACCTTGCTACTTCGGTATTGGACTTCGGTATTGGAATATGTGTCATCTAATAGCCGCACGCAAGGCGACGGCGCTGGGCAATAATCCA
This sequence comes from Daldinia loculata, assembly GCF_022478755.1. Classification (NCBI taxonomy): domain Eukaryota; kingdom Fungi; phylum Ascomycota; class Sordariomycetes; order Xylariales; family Hypoxylaceae; genus Daldinia; species Daldinia loculata. Next base: position 472,759 of record NW_026054868.1, on the reverse strand, counting down.
AATTCGAAAAACTATCCGACATCTTTGGTAGATATACAGCGCGCAGAATTTCTGGTCACAGAAATGATAAGCGAAGGCATTGCTAGAGCACATGACTTAGAATCCATGCATAGAGACTCTGACACCACTACCACTATCACTACCACTACCGCCATTTTTACTAAGGAACAAACTACAAGGAACCTGTAAGGCTGGGTGCCTTAGTTTAAAAGCTGAGCGTCAGGACTGCTAGGCAAGTCGGCAGAAAAGATAGGCTAAACCCCGTAGTTATCGAATCGTGCACGCGGGAAAAGAGAAGTCCTAGATAGGGATACGAAGCATCCGTAAAATTCTCCAACCAAGGGAACGCGCTAAGGACATACAGTAGCTAGTGATTTCAAAGTACCAATGACACGTACATACAATGTCCAGCCCTTCGAGTCCTTCGAGAAGGATGCATGGAAGGGGGGGCTTAGACAACACGGAAGCCTCCTCGGAAACTCTCTCGTCTCTTCGGAATGACGCCAAGCGATTAGATCTGGGAATGCCAGAAGAAACATGCGTAAGACATCTTTACGTAAAGCGGTAAAGTAATACGCGGTAAAGGGGTTGGATTTTAGTCTTCTGTCTTGGCCTCTCCTTGCTGTCCGACTTGTCAACATAAAAAAAAGGTGGACAAGAGAAAAAAAAAAAAAGGACCGCCATCTGATTCGCACGTGCTTCATAAAGATTCTATTTTTAGCCCGGCCCATTACAAAGCCATTTCTCGACTTTTCATTGGTTACCAATTGCCGCCTCTTAGGGCTGCTGGTCAAAACTTCTCGAAATGTTCTGTTTCCAGGACTTATTTAAAATAATTTCGCGTGCGTCCAGTCATTATCTAGAAGCAAGCTGATAAAAAGGTAAGCCCGATATACCGTAACTTCGTGGGAGAAAAGGATTCAGCCATGATCCGGCAGTCAATTCGCCCCCCTTAAGAAAGTAGGACCTTTTATTTATTTATTAAAAGCTTCTACCGTTTTCTCCTGTAGGATTTTTCGGTAGGTAGATCGCGTACCCCACAAACCTCATGTTGACAAATCATTTAATCCGTCACCTGGACAGACCAGGTAAAGAGGTGAAAATTCCAAAATAAGGAGCCATCTACTCGTGACTTAAATAAATGCCATCGGTGTGTATTGTTTAAGAGTTGTTTCTGCTCTGCCACGCACGGTGCTCTATATGTACTTACACCCGGAGAGACCGGACAGCCCGAAAGGGTGTGAGCAACAATAATGTCATAGACGGAATAGCGAAGGAGTCTTAAGAGGTTTGGCCTAATACCTCAGTAGTTACATATATCTTTAGAAAATATTCGATTTTTCCTACAGCAGATATGAGAATAAGTCCACCAATGAAAATATCTTCTTCCTCTTGCTTTCTCAGCCTCGTCCACCCAGAGTCCACGGATGATGCATGCATGTACCACATGGCTTAGACGACCTCGTTTTCTACCGATGTATAAAACGTCGCCAACCCTCGAATACACACAAGACTACATTATACATGTCAATTCTAGCAGCTAAGGTCTTTTCCTTTTCAGCTTCTATTTTACCCCTTAAACTCATCTCATGTGCCCCTTGGAATCATTTAACATAGAATTCGGCAAAGATCCAATAAGACCGATGTATTTCTGTAGCCAGCCACAGCGCTGGCGCCAGCCAATGCTCAGCCTTTCCTTGTGAATAGTAACCGTTTTATTCCGCTATCATATCACCACGAGGGCGAATGATTTTTTCATGCGTCTAAAAATATACACGTAGGTTTTTTTTTCAAGCCATAGTCGTCGATAAAGCTAGATGTACGCGTGACCGGGTTTTAGACACCTACTCTTCTCTATTCTGAAAGATTTTTATGTTTTTTTTCTGGTTCTTGTACCAACATATATTGCATATATTGGATGATATTGACTCAACGCTAGGTCTTCCATAGAGGCTACAATTCGAATTGTACCACCAACGGAGTCGAATTCGCAATAGCAGGGGGGTGTATGACTTGTATCCTCCGGGAGCTTCTCACTTGCTATTTCTCCCCCTAATCATGTTGGGTGCTGACGCGAGAAGCTTGGAGTTCCATGGAGCCGGCAAATTTACGTGGGTATTGCTTACCCTAGGTAGGTACCCTTCCCACAGGCAGCGGCACAACATAAGCCACCCACTATCTCGGGCTCGTCAACGTGCAAAGGTGTTTTAAGGTTCTCACTTGCCAAGAACCATTCCTCTGCGGAGGTTCTTTACAGCGGCGACACGTACATGTACAATGTGCGTCCCGCATACATGTAATAGCACATGTAATAGCAACGTTGACAGGAGGACAAATCAGGAGCCGGCCTCAGGTCACAGCCGTTACCAAGGATCTCAACGAAGAACGCCATGTGAGATCCAATCTAGACTACTTCCACCCGTTTTGGGACAGTTGAATTCTCCCGCAGATGTCGGTCATCTACCTAACTCAGGGGTGGCGTACTATCTTAGACGGATATGGCTACCTGACCTAAGTTTATTTCCGCATCGTTGTCGTTAAGAAATAGCAGCTAGGCTACTGGAGTTCTAGATTTCGGCCGCGAGAGATAATTCTCGTCTAGACGGCGATCCTACTAATGTAGCTGAGCTCCTTATCTCAATAGCCGAACAAAAACACCCCCCTTTAATATTCGGGGCCGTAGTTACAGATAGAGGAGTGCTTCATGCGACTGGCTGACAATCTTAATACATATGAGCACCGACTATCGTAGGACAAGCGGCTTAACCGAATAAGGAAATATGTTAGACAGCCCTATGTGCCTACATACCGCTAACTCGCGCGATTAGACCATCCAAGCGCCCGAAATCTCCGGGAATAAGTCTATTCCCCCGCTTTAGAACCCACATCTTAGGATCGACACCACGCGTCTCCCCCAGAGTTGAGGAGCTGTTCATCAGTAGGGTGGCGGAATGCGAAATGAGCATCCATAGCGCGATAGGGGGCGTCCACGTTGATTACTAGGAAAAGCCAATTGCAGCTAGTAAGTGGATAATAAGTCCGGCGTATATGATATATTAGCAATATATTAGCACGAAGGGCGTGGTCAAGCTTTATTATCTTTGATAGTTACATGGCGCGAACAACCTCATTGGAGCAACTTGTTAAGACCGTCTAGACTCTGGCCTACGCTATTTCGAATTCTACCGAGGCGACATACGTTAGAGGTAGTTCTTTCGCAAATTATGATCGAAGTCCCGTTTGAGATGATCCCATGGCTAGAGAGTTGATAGGATCTCAACAAAACGGCCCCCATGTTTATTCCCCCCAAGGTACGTACGTAGTAGATGTGCTGATGCACGCACGTTAGTGGCTTAGAGGACAAATCCTAAAGCAGGCAGCATACATACAATCCATGTCCCGTCGCGTGGCATGAAATTCAAGTATCATAGTGAGAGAATTAAAAGGCTCACATATGCATAAACCCCTGTGCTTTCCATCTTGCCTACTTTACCATCATAAAAGAATTTACAAATTAGATGGTGTATGGGCTGAATTCTAAAACACCCAAGTCCTAGGACCATTGCAGCTATTTCGTTAGTGGGCCGCAATTATACGGCGATGTTAATCAGGAATACGGACAGAACCCTGATTCCCGGCAAGCTAAGCTTGCTCCTGCGCGGGAAACGTGGATGGGAAGGACGTTGATAGGCAGGGTCGCATTTTTTTGTAGCATACGGATCCGTACTATGGTATGTATTATGGAATGCGGACTTAAAACTAAGCGAAAAGCCCTACGTCCGGCCAAGACTATCATTTATATGCCGTGTAACTATTTGTTATATATCCGCAGCATGGTTTAGAACATTATCGCACAGTTTTATAAATAAAAATACACCGTGTACATTGTCCAAGTACCTAGGTACATTACCTACATGAGGCGGCAGCAAGTTGGGCTAAATACGCTGTTTTAAGCAATCCCCCCGCAAGCTGAATTAAGAGTAAAACGTCCAATTCCAATCGTGCCTAATTTGGCAACTTTTAGCTTTTATTCCCGTTACCCCTACCCTAGCAACCCGCTATGTAGGGAACTCATTAGGGAACTCATCCTAATGTATGTACTGTACTTTTTTCATCTTCTTATCTCTTATCCAACCAAACTAAACTAAACCAAAGACATAAAGAATACGACTATGTGATCCTCTAAAGGTCTTGATGATGCTATGGCGTGGCATGCCATGGCCAGCCATGCGGTGCGTATGTCTTTACCATGGTGTAATTCTTGCGGGATACGAAGCAAGGACAAGCAGATAGTTGACCGAAGTTAGTCACGCGGCCTACTGCATTTATGTACTGCTGCGTTACTCTCGGCACCGGCCTTTAACACCAGCGGATCGCGCGGCGTCCGTGTTGTACGAATTATTTTGTTTTATCACCCCGTCCTAACAACCCTCCGCTTTCTTGTACAAGATCGCTAAATTAATATTCGCATCTAACGGCACCGAATATCTAACAGCATATGTCACCCTTCTTTTTCGGCAGTCTGGCACGAATTCGAATGGGTGCTGACTGAACCCGTGCCTATGGACTTGGGTCGCGCCAAGAACGCATCTTGCCAGAGAAACACCCTGGTTATCACACCACCAATACCAATATACGGGCTACTGGTTACGGGTTTGGCAATATATAAAGGTGGTTTAGGTACATAATGTAGTCAAACTCTCACGCCCCGATCCATCAACTATGCATGTACGATATACACACCCCTGTGTCTTTATTTGATGATACACCTACATACCTACATGTATCATATCTCTAGGTACTTACTTGCGTAGGTACCTCCCATAATTAGGTACACCTGCTGTCCTGGCCTCCCAATCCCCAAACTTCTCCAGCCAGTTCATAGGGCTGAATGACATCCGCACTTTATTGCCGTCCCCTACTGTATGTACGGATGTATGTAAGTAAGCAGGTGCCAGGCACATCGCTTCTTTCATATGTAGAACTGGCAAGTTACATTATACGCCGAGGAGTTCCAAAAGGGATATCGGCCTTAGATATTCAAACCCCGAATATAGATCTAGACAACATACGGAGAGCCGCAATCGCCAGCTATCAGTCGACACAAGCAAAAAGGCTGTATCTGTATCGCAAGAAGTTACCTACGATGGCGTCAACCCCCGTATTTCCGTATCTTCCTTTGCTCTATCCCCCTGTAGCGGTAGCAGCACTAAACAAGCGCTAGAACAGTAATGGCGGCGATAGCAGCCGAAAAGGAAGCAGCACTAGAACATTGTAGCGGTCTGACGATAAATTAACTGACGCACGAAATGCACGGAGCATACCCGTTGCGGTACTGTTGTATGTATCTTTTTATTACATAGCGTCTTTAGGGATAGAAATGGTCAGAAGAAGGGGGGGAGGTTAATTCGCCATTGATAACACTCGCACAGCATCTTTGTGGGGATCAGTAATATGTAATCACCAAGCCTATTTTTCTCTTTGCTTAGCAGCGGGTCTCGGTGTTGCCGCTGGCTCGCATGGCTGGTGCTGTCGTAGGGCTGAAGACTAGTTTCTGTTACTCTCTTATGCTCCTATGAGATCGCAGCGCTTACTTCCCCTCTATCTGACCTGACGGCTAAGATAATAATACCCCGAATTAATCTCTACATACCTACATACTTACAATTCTTCTTATTAGTCTACTCATCTCATCATCTCATCAGCTCATACACTACATACATACATACAATCGAGATAGCCTACGAGGCTGATGACAATACGTAGTCTTTCGACCTAGCGTTTACATAGTAGTTTCAGTTTTACCCCTTGCTTGGTCATCTCGCTGTCGCCGTCTTCTATTTGCGGATATGCGCAACTTGAAAATATCAGCCGCAAATACATCCTCATTCTGCCTAGATATTCTACCTAGATAGAATAGAATAGAATAAACGGCGGTTTCCGGGTACTAGAGATTGCGACTATCACAATCGCATGTTTTGCATGTTTCTCCGAGCTTTGTCCAGAACTCCAGCCATATGCATAGCAATTATCCGCGTGTTGTTGCCAGCCGAGGCTCTTGAGTAGTACTGGAGTAGTACTGGAGTAGTACTATGTATTGTTAATAAGCTCCTATGTGACACAAGATGCTCACGCCCTTCTAATCGGACTTGACCTCTCCGCCATTCAGCTGTTAGGGTCTAGCAGCAGTCCAATGAGAAATTGCCAAAGCCCTTAGGTTGCAACCGTAGGTGTCAATTCGCTATTTGAACTCACCCGCGCACATGACAAATCCCGAAGTATTAACTAATTCAGAAGCCGTCGGCCGATATTCGTATGATTTTTTATGACTTCATAGGGTCTATTGTTTCAAATCCGACAATCTGTGAAAAGATTGATAAGGTCTTAAAAGCCCCTCGCAAAGTCTTGCCTTATGATCAGCCTTAGTCCCGAGAATGGTTAGTGATACACGGGTACGGGCGCGCTAAGACAACTAAATCGATCCACCGGCGTGTCACTACATATGTACATGCCCATACCCTAGTAAATACCGTACCGGGATTACCTGTTTATAAATACGTATTGTTACATATAAAGTGGTTGGATTTTATAATGTTCCCTAATCAAAAGTCAATATTGCATAATGCTTGATTTTTACGCAATGCTTGAGGAAAGTACAATGCTAACAATAATAACAATGATTAATATTTTAAAAAATTAAAAAAAATCAAAAAAATCAAAAAAATTGCCTCTCTTTTTTTTTAAATGATTTCCGAAGCGCAATATTTACCATTACACCATTTTACTTTATTAATTATGTAAAATTTAAACCTTATATGTAAAAAACATAATTTAATACTGTTAACGTTGCACTTTCCGCAACCATTGCGCAAAAATCAGGCATTATGCAATGATTAGGAAACATTATAAACTTCAAGCATTTTAATATTACAACGGTTAAACCTTACCATATTTTCCCGCTATGGTACTAGGGCACCTATGTACTTCCGTACATTGCGACATCGAGTCTACTTTGACGTCGGGGACGGCAATGAGCGGGTTTTCTCGCTTCCCCCGCTAAAGCCCCGCTGCGGCAAGCGGACTTGTGCTTAAGAGCTAACCTGGCTACTGCTTATGTTATATCCCCGATCTACCGCGGAGGTAGTAATAAATGTCATACTTGGCGAAATAGAAGGTGCTTACGTTAGTTTTGTATAGATATCGATATCGATATAGCTATGATGCCTTGAAGATTGTAAACGCTATATATTAAGTTAGGTACTAACAAAAGATTGGCTATAGCTAGGTACCTATCTGCTTTGCAAGCTCATCTTTTTGCACGCACTTGCTAATGTATATACCTTTAAATACATACGTACCTAATTGATTAGTGATACAACTAGGGGCTATGCAAATACTTTCAAGACATGAAAATAAGGGCTAATTAACCCCGTAACAGATAGGTTTCGTTCTCCGTCACGGATGCCGCTGTAGTGTACTACGAACATAGGTAGGGACTTTTGTAATGCAACTTCCATAGTCGATACGAAGCTACTTTGGGTGGTTCCACGAACCAGTGGCGTCCAAAGTATGGATGGGCATTCCAAAATGTATCATTGCTTGGGAAAGTGGGGTGCCTGGGGAGAAGAGGTACATGCAAAGAGGTACATGCAAAGAGGTACATGTAAATGTTACGTGGGTTACGTGGGTAGTGTTCTGGTAGTGTGGGCAGGCGGGGGTTGCTAGTGGGCGGCGAAGCACAGATTGCACTGCATGAGACCCCGAGTCCACCGCTCATTACAAGGGTGTTTCCCTCTTTCTGCGAGCACTTGTATGGGAGACTGGCGGTCGGCCGATACAGCTTGCATGGTTGCCAGATGGTGCCTTCTAACACTTAAACACTAAACGAGGGTTTACGCAGCACTCGCTGCCAATCTGCAGCCCAGAAAAGGCCGTATCGAGTTTAAGTCAAATCCCGAATCTGCAACGCAACCACGTTGTCTGATGTTCGTCTAACTCATTTCTTTTTTTTTCTTCTTTCCATTAACTAATTGATCCATCCTATCAAAACCCATTAAACTACCTACATACGGATTATAGTTATCAACCTTACATTAATACAAATCACACACAAGATCGAGACCGCATCTAAATAGGTACTGCATTCCCTAATCTCCATAGGTGACGCGCTTTAGCCTCAGGCGCAACGCGAGGCGCAATTTGTCACCTTATTTTATCTTTTATCTTCTTTATTCTTTTTTACAACACACCCCCCTTGCTTCCATTTTTTGTTTGTTTTGAGCCTCCTTCGGCCGACTCTGCCAACTCCCATCGCATCCAATCCCTTAGGTTAGGTACTTTTACTACCTCTACTACTTTACGACCTCCATCCTCTCGCATCACCAACCCGAGACAAGGCCAAGGCCCAACACCAACGCCTAGAACTTTTGACTTGCGTAGTTGCGCACATCACCCTATATTTACAGCTCAGCACGACACAATACTTACCGCCATCTCAGCTGTCTGGCCATCCACCATCCACTATCTGTTGTCTCTCGTGACTCTGTACTCTTGCCCCCTTTCACGTTTCGACGAATACTATTCTCTTATTTTGACCGGTCGTCTTGTCCACCGCCAGAGCTAACCCTTGTGGAGCTAGAAGCTTTTATCGCTTCCGCTCTTTCGTATCTTCATGCATCCCTCGACGTCATCGTCATATTTCCCTTAGATGATCGTAGAACGTGGCTGGTGGACTACTTGGCCGTTACGAATCTATCCTTGCTATAGTGCAGCGCTTGGCTGTCCACTATTATATTCTAGTTGTCGGTTAGAATAAATGCTAACCAATATGGCGTATACGATATCGTCCACCCGCGCTTCACTAGATCGTAGCATAGGCGTACATCGTACTCGGCCATACTACGTGAACGACTAACGAAGCCGCATTTCGCACAAGGGTTCGCCAAGGCTTCGTAACCGGCGCACCATGTTTGTTTTATGCGAGTCTACACATACAACGTGATTGATTTGAGAAAGTATACGATTATTCTCTTGTCACGGTTTACAGTAGTGCAGCCATTACCGGGTATCCGTTGCACGAACCTATTAGTTCACTGGAGACATTTGACATCTCGTCTTGATAGAGCTGAAGAGGCTTGAGTCTCGAGTCACGTAAGGCGTCTGCAAGTTCATAGATGTAGGCGTCAGCTGGCAGTTCTACATGGTCGATCGCGGGGTTCTAGACCTCTTCTTATCTACGAGAACTACAGTGTATTAGATGTATGATTTTCCATTATTATGCTTTGCCACGGCCGCCCGGGCCTAGTAGTCCTATCTGCCTATACTAGCAATGCATACATAGCCGGCGACTGGTAGAGTGACTATAGAGTGACTGTATAATGACGGGTCTATTCCATCATCGGGATCTCCCATTGTCGGCGTCTTTACATATTAGTACGGCGTTTGAAAGCCACATTTAAAATTAAACGTATCGGAGACGATCTCGACTCCCGATGCAAGCGTATACCTATTGCATCAGGTAGTTTACACAACTCTCATCTGGTTCATCTGGTTCATATGGTTGGTTCGCAGTTTACAGCTGTGACGGCGGGACGGGCGCGTTATTATTCGCCCGTCAGTGTCACGATGAACATATTGAAATGCGATCTCCCGTCAGCTCGGACCGAACAGCATATCCGGAGGCGTCGGAACTCCGCCGGAAATGTAAACGGAAGAAATAGCTAAACGATAGCGAGCCTTGTTAGCTGGTTGTATTTAGCTAGGTATTGTATTTCAAAGACGGAACGCCATCCTTGACTCTTTACGACTACGACGACTACGACGACCATACCAACGCGCCAACAACAAATGGGCTGATCGCGTAGACTACCTTATTCGGTCGACGAGACTAGTAGGCGGCTTCGGCCTTCGTAAAATCTCCGGAACTATTCGGAGCTTGGGGTCTAATACTATGTAGGAATTCGAATTCGGATATCTTCTTTAATAGGGTCTTACTACTGACGATCACCATCTAGAAAGCGGAACGCACGCTTCTTAGCTATCTACTAATTTGGCCTTGTCGTATCTTATACCCAATAGCGGCAGAATATCCCGCGGTATATTCTTCAGCTACCGATTGTGCATATTCAAATGTCAGTTTGCATATTCGGGACCGTTGTCAGAACTCTTTTATGTACAATAAGGCGTAACCAGGTACCTATGGTATTCAGTAAGTGTCATCGGCGTGGAATCGCGGACCGTACCCCTAGTTAATCGCTGGGCCCTAGCCATTGACTAGGATAGATACTTGATGTCGAGGATTATTCCCATGCTTCCCATGCTAGGACTATTATCCAATCTCCAAGTCTAACCGATCAGATCAACAACGTGGCATAGGAGCATACGAAACTACTATGTACCTAGCCTGGGTTATCAGGTGGTTACCGGGATAATTTCATTCTTTGAAATACACTATTTCCCCTGGCCATCCAGCCATCGTGGGAGAAATCGCAAATTGCGCGTGCGGCACAGCACTGAAACTGACACCCCAAATTTAGTGTCGCAGCATCGAGTCCGTTCGAGGCCACGATCTTCGTTTCCATCTCTTCGAAGGCTGCATATTGTGTAACAAGGCCGTATTTCCTAAAAGAAGAGGAGCTGAAGCCTTTTGGCTGCAGCCACAGCAAACTATAGTTCCCAATACATATGATTCCTCGTCTAGGTCCCTAGTCATTCCCAATTCAGGCGATAGAAGACGCCTTCGCGACGTCACCTTACCCCGGACTTGCCCTATTGTACATACGGCATACGGCATACGGTACACTAGAGGATTAGAGTCCACGATGTGCGACGACGGAAATGTTCCGTAGGATTAGTACACTACACAGAACACATGCTAATGTCTTAAATACATAGATATCGGTTCAACTATATGTGCTACGCCGCGATAGACGGCAAGGATCTTTCTTGCCCAATGCAATGCACGCCCTATGGTTTTAAAACCACGGGTCCAAGAAGGGGTGAACGAAAACGAGCCCGATCTCTTCGTGGCTGGAACCCGAGACCTTCTTTAGCTCCTCACGAGGACACTGACCAGAGTTCGGTGACGATTCTTGTAGAAAGGCGTCTTGGGGAAGGATAAGCTCGTGGGATCAAACTGTGCCCACAGGACGCGTGCGCGCACTCTTTCGGCACAATCACGGTGCGCCTCTTAAGGAAGTATCGAACGCCTAGTGTATCTCGCCGGCAGGCAAAGCGAGGCTCCAGGTTTATCGGGTAAACCCCCCACCCAGTGTAGAGAAAGGTTGAAGGAGCCTCTTTTATTCTACCAGACTGGATGATCTGCCTGAGCACAGGATAGGATGGATGGATGGATCTGAAACATGAGACAACGAGGCTTGAACGTAGCCGCATCAACTCGCGTCTTGTTTATGAAGGAGAAGACAGTGACACATGCTGCGTAACATCATCGTCATCGAAGATCTAAGGAATATTCCTCGTCTTCTTTACGGCGTATGTATTCAACCCCAGCACGCATAGTAAGTAAGTCATTTGCAGGTTGCCTAACTAACAACATCCTCAAAAACTACCAGACCATTTAAAGGCTTTAATCCTCCCGTCTTCCTCTTCCTCTTCCTCTTCCTTCTAGGTAGACAGACAAAAGTTCCAGGCAGTAGTCCGCCAAGTATATACTCATGTAAGTGCTTAACTAGGTAAATAATAGCAATGAATAGTAAGCTATCTATTTGCTAAACGATAGGTGCAGTATTTGTCTCAGCCTTTTCTTCTAGTTCCAATTCTAGAACCATAAGGCTTGGGTATCAGTGGCAAGTTGTCCTATTCTCGGTCTACACATTGTATTAGCTGCATATTCGTTCGTACATTAGGCAGACAAATTGCTACGAATAGCCACGTGCGTTTAGCGTGAGCTCTTCCCCTCTCTAGCCTGTGCTGAGAACAGGTTACCTAGATGAGTGTTCGGATGGATTGGCAAATCACTTGTTTAAATTTACAGGCATCTCAACTTCGTTCATGCGCACGCGCACGCGCACACACACTCGCGTATTTTTTCGGCTTGCATTTGCATTTAGTAATTCAGGGCGCACAAGCGAACGCAAGGGAGAGTCCAATTCGATCCTCGGGAAGCACAAGGTCGGCGAATGGGATGGGTCGGCTTTTCGCTAGTCTGGATTTCGGACGCCCGTGCCTCTTCGCACTTCTATCACGAACCTTTTCTTTCTTTGGACCCCTCCATCCAGCAGGATTCGCCCCGTTGCGCTCGCTAGGCGGTACTTACACCCTACAGGAACCGCTGTTGGTAGAAGACGGCCGGGCTGGTTAGTGTGATTTAACTGATCTCCACCACATGGCGGCCTGGACTCGCACTCGTAAGGATCTAACTTAACCACCATGTCATAGAAATAAAGGGTGAGGCTAGACGTACACCACAGTTTACTTACGTATGCAAATACGCCGTAGAGAAGAGGATGAAAGATGGACAGTCTGTCTATATGTCTATATGGAGTAAAAGCTAACCGAAGGACAATGATGTCACCGACTCGTTCTCGATGGGGGCTGATTCGAGCATCGCCATCGTGTTATTACTATATTTACAAAATATCCGCAGCCAGCCCAGCATAGTATAGTCCCCGAGCGCTGAGGACGGGACCTCATGCGCACCGCACGCACATCTGTGACAAGTCTTCTTCCCTAAGCACGGGCAGTCCCGCAGCTTAGTCAATTGCATCTCGCGACGATCCGACCGCTCGGTAGGTGAGCGGTAAGAAGAAGAAGAAGAAGAAAGGGGAAAGAAGCAAGTAAACGCCACGTTTCCACGCTCCCGGGTCCGTCAGGCTCATCTACGTCAGCAGGAGACGTAAGAACTCTAACCCCGCCAAGGCATAGGCCATCATACATGAGCGTTTTGGATCCGGTGGATGGGATAGGGCTGACGATGCTGACAATGCGGTCGATCAATCGGGTCCCGGCTAAAGACTGTCAGACGGGATACCGCTCTTTTATAATATATTATTTCTCACCTACTGGAGCATTCTATTTTACGTGTGAAGTGCTCATCTATCAATACATGCTATTCATCACTATAACTTCCATGCTATGTGAAGCAAAGATGAAGCTTGGTAAACATTCCCAGGCCGGTTTAGCTGATAGTAAATAGCCTATCGAGTCATTAGATACAGGCAACGTGTAGACGGTGACTTTCTGAGTTTGCCTACGTGGTATATAATATATAAGATATCATGTCATTAACACAATCCCCCTCTCGACATGATTGAACCATTGCATATATGAGCAATAATTCGATCACAAGTCCTATTCCCGACCCGGTTTCTCCAGACGCCTAATAACGACCAAATATAATTACTGCGAAACTCCTGAACCCGCGGCTTGGATGACGAGCACGCTAACCTTGACGTCACTCATAGCCATGGTCTGACCGAAAACACCTATCGTCTTCTGCATATCGTACTCCGTGCTGCTCTGGTCCAATGTGCGTACAGCAGCAGGGAGCCTAGGGTGTCTCCGCCCAACGACAACGATGTCACCGGCATTGCGCGAGTTCTTTCCGACAGTTTCTTTGGCTAGCTCGGTCGCCCGTCTAACAGCCGTGCTAACAGTGACAGATATATCGGTAAACGTCACACGACTAGCTAATTCAGGCGAAATATTAGATTGCAATGTAGCAAATAGAGAAGTGTCTTGCGCTGTTATTTCAGTGTTGATAACATCCTTAGAGATAGATGTCGGCGAACTGGGCTCTAGGTTCCCTTCTGAAATAGGTATAATTTCATCGTCACCTTCGACGCAGTTTAGATGAGCGATTGTAACCGAGATGAGCGGGTTCTTAGCAAGGTGGAGGACGAAGCGTAGCGCGTATCGATCATCGACGCCCCCAAGGTAGGGGAAGAAGATGTTGAGCGATTTATCTGCGATGGGAAGAAGGGCACGTTCCCTATGACTACGCATCGAAATATTGCTAATAGTTCGAGGAAGAGCTGGCCTATCGGCGGATGCAAACCCGCTAGCCTCCTTACCAATAAAGATTCCTGTACTGCAGACAGCATTTCCTAATACCGCCTGGACGAATTCTAGGTGGGATTTCTCAGAAAATCGGTCCTCTGAGGAAACCCTGAATGGAATCGACTGGTCTTCCTTATTACTTCCAGTTTCGCCCCAAGGAATCAGGACAAAGTCAGACTCTCGGTCCGAAGCCTGCGCAACGACTGTCTGGGCATAAGAGTCTTCGGGGGCGATAACCACGTTACCTGATACTGCCACATCGTGCAGTCGAGAGAATGTTCGGAATGCATTCACTACTGGATCGCGTCGAGAATACTCGTCACTCTCAGAAACCTTCATGACGGACGACGTACGCTCAGTAAGCTCAAGCAACCGTAGAGCGTGAACTTCGAGGGGCCGTCTCCGAATAATCGGAATCGGAGTATTAACGGCATCATCGCCGGCCTCAGCTTTTGGTACTTCCTCCGGACTTGGTGTGACTTTCTCGTCGCCTAGAAGAGATATGAATGTGAAGAGACTCGGAAGACTATCCAGGCGAAGATAGATCAGGAGGCGACGAATTCTAAATTCTCCTAAGTGAGAAACATAATCAGATTGACTTGAGTTCTTGGGCTCGAGCGGGTTGCCATCCCAATCAATCTCGCCACGTTTCCATTGCTCGAGCTTCTTTTGGTACCATGGAGGATATAGCCATTTCGTAAGGGGGGTTGTAGAGACGGTAGTGACCAGAGCCATTACAACAAATATCGTGAATGTCCTCTGCGACAAGATCCTTGCCTGAAGGCCAATATTCTATGTTCCCGTCAGTATCAGCGCTGGATAATTATATTGATAGATGTGGCTTACTAGCACAATAAGCTCCACCAAACCCTTGCAGCTCATCAAGACGCCTATTGAGAAACTTTCTCTCCAGACGAGCTTCATCGCCTTAGCTGCGAGTGTACCACCAATAATCTTGCCGGAGAAAGCAACTGCAATGACACCAACGACATAACCCCAAGTTATACCGTCGTTCAAGAGGCCGAGATCCGTGCTTAACCCAGACAAGGCAAAGTAAAGGGGTAAAAGGAGAACTGTGACCAAATCTTCGATCTTCTCGGTCACATGAATAGCGAAACCGCCATCGTGGGGGCAAATCAATCCAACCAAAAAGGCGCCAAAGATGGCATGTACACCAATAATACCTAGAAAGGTCAGACATATTACTTTAGCATTAGAGTCCGAGAAGGTCACTTACTTGTAAACCATGACGAAGTTAGGACCAACAAGATAGTAACAGCGATCATGCCTTGAGTCGGTCCATTCTGTATACTGCCCGTTTTTCTTAAGGCCAAGTGGAAAAGCGGCCTAACAGCAAATACTAAGAACAGAACCCAACCAACAGCAACGAGAAGGACCCAAAGCGCGGCTATGCCAGAGCCGTTATTAACCAATGCGACACAAAGCGCAAGCAAAATCCAGCCGACAACATCGTTGCCAACACCAGCAGCAAGAACCGTAACGCCTACGGGGGTACCGAGCATGTTGAGTTCGGATAAGATACGACATAAAACTGGGAAAGCTGTGATAGCCAAAGCAGTACCAATAAAGAGGGCGTAAACGCCAAAGTTGATGTCTACGGTATTTCCGTCATTATGGAACTGGTTGTACAAGCCCCAAGCGATGGCGCAACCTAAGCCAAAGGGTAAAAGCATACCAGCCAGGCCGACACTTAAAGCAACGCGCCAATTAGCAGTGAACATGCGGATATCGACCTCGAGACCGATGAGGAAGAGAAACAAGATGAGGCCGAGATTAGCGGCATTGTTCAGAACTGGCATAGATTCGGTAGGAAAAATAGCGCTCTTGAAGCCAGGAATGCGAGCCAGAACGGAGGGGCCGAGAAGGATACCACCGATAACCTCGGCGATGACACGAGGTTGACCGAAGAAGGACAACGGGTAGTGAAGAAGACGGCATAGTATGATGATGATACCGGCCTGAATGATAAACAACTGGATAGGATTCGAAGCGATATATGCATTCGGTAAGACGCCTTCCAGGATACCGCCTTGGGGAGCAGGACCGGCGGTGGTGGTGGCAGCGGGAGCAGCAGTGGTCGTGACGGTCGACAGTAAAGTCGCCGTCACGGTCGCGGTTATGGAAGCCATGGCCCGCTCGCGATGATTGGTGGTTCAGTCCACGCGCGACTGAAATGCGGAATCGGAATAGGTAAGATCAGCAAGCTGCAGCAAGCTGCCGAAGCAGCAAGCGGTCAGTCACAAGCAGCCCAAACCAATAATTCCGGTCGGAGGAGGCAGAAGGACGCCGCAAAGAAAATATAGGATAAGTATTTACCAATGTAATATAATAAAGGCGTTGAGGATAGAATTGACTCAAAACAAAGAAGTTGGAGAAAAGAGTCGGGAGGATGATGGATTATAGATTAGGATGATAGGTAGATAATGTTAGGATGAGGTGATCAAGGTCTTTGGCTTAACAAGGGAAGGACCCTTGGCAGCGACCCTTGGCAGCGACCCTTGGCAACATGCACTACCCCTGCTCCGGTCTAGTTCCCTGTCTAGCGTGCAGATAGATGGCCCTAAGTAGCCCTAGCTGTTTAGATTACAGAGCTTGTGACGAAAGAGCTTACTAGCTGCTGGCGGGGGAAGATGACGCTAGCACAGCAGGGTTAGGGGAATGAATAGACCCTATGTATAGGTAGGTAATGGCGGCTGAAGATGCGGGGATAATAAAATCACCTTAGATACGCCTGGGTAACTTATAGATATGTAGGTAATGAAAGATATAGTATATATTCATCTTAGCAAAGATCGTTATTTCATATATAACTACCTTATATATAATTCGTGTTTATATAAAATGTGTAACTACCTCTTATAATCATATGAGTTATGATTACATTACACACCGCCTAAAGTCTCTAGCTTGGCTAGATAAAAGCCCATAGCCAAGTATCTTCACGCGGAGCGCTAACAGCCAACTAAGAGATCATAAGACAATCCGACAACATTGCCAAGTCCCAAGTCCCATAGACACAAGTCGATGAATCAAGAACACACACGATCTGCACATCTTATTATCTTAGTATATCCCTTGACTAATACCTAACGTCAGTCAACTGAGCTCTCGCGAGTCATGATTCACATTCTCGCGTGACATCTCTTACTATGAGAGGTGTAGCAGTGAGCAGCTATCCGCCTATATGTACCTAAGTTATCAATTACGTTAGGTTAGGTAGTTATCAATCAATAGAGAGCTCCGAGTCCCGGGACAATGGTTACCAATGGCTGGCCGTGTACGGAACGGACGGAACGGAGAATATAATATATCATGCGTCAAAATTCAGCCCTATAGGAGCAAAGCAGATTGCCTATAAGTGGACAAATACGTGTGTCCAATATTCTAGCCATATGTACCTTTGACCTATGCAAATATTCATATTTACTACCTGCTCTATTCTTTCCAGACCACGATCTAGTAATGGTCTCTATACTGTGAATACCTCTACTAGTTAACTGTAGAGAATGGGCTCTTACCATTCTTCAAAGATTGATCCTGCTATTCCGGTTATATGGGCACTACACATCCATTGCTATAATTACTACCTAACCTATGGTATTATATGGACTTGTAGTGAAATAATCCACACAAACAGTTGACTTAGGTTCTGGATGGGTTTGTTGGTATTGATATCAACGTCATCGAGATCATGAGTGCTCTTAGGCTCTTACCTGCCTCCCAACCCCAACCCCAACCCAAACCATCTCACTAGAGGTCTCATAGTTAATTTACGAAATCGATTCCTCAAGGTACAATCGCTGCGCAACTGATGGGTATACGTGCGCCGTCGCATAGCTTCCGCCTGCACGTATCGAGATTATATTGAAACCAAACTATCATATTTTGCTTCTCCTCGTGATGAATGACTCATGAGCATAAACGGCCATGGTTTTACGTCGTTACCTATTTCTCGATGCGTACACCCGCCCAAAATTAGGTTAAAAGTGATAAGCGCAGTTTTCGAATGAACCCGGCTAAGGCCTACTGCAAAGGGGGTGTTAGAGAAATGTTCTCGGACCTTTAATCCCTCGGTATGTTAAGAGGGTATAGAAACGTCTAGAATTTTACCTGTAAACTTCACCTTAGCGTAGGCATACCACTACTTAAATACGACGTTTACATATTACTACCTGGCCGAAGATAAATAAATTTGAGGTAGCTGGCTTGTCCATGCATGCATCCAGGAGAACATTGATAGACGCCTTAAGATACTCGATCTTAATATAAGATGCCTAAGCGACGGCATACATGTATATACCTTAAAGAATGTTACGTATATAGATCAATATTTAAGTACCTAATTACCTTTCGCTGCTACCTGGGGACCGTGGCTTAGAGGCAGGTGTATTAAATAAGGCCTAGCAGAGGCGCCAACGTGTATCTAAACGCTGTTTGCGGGTGTATTGAAACCGCTCTCGATTAACACGACCTGTACACCGTTGGATTGGCGGCTTGGTTTAGTTGGTATCGGAATGAATTTACAGTTCAACATCTTAAGAGATTAATGGAACTAGTCCTCGCTATACGATTTAGAAACAGCGAGGACTTCTCGCGTGTATTACGAACGAAGCTTTGGGCTTTGGATATTTAGATATGAGTCAACTCACGAGTTTCATATTCATAGCCACCTCCAATCGCCTAGCTTATACGAGGCTATCTTTACCTTCGTGCCGTGATCCGGCAATTACGACGAGAGGCAATTGGATAAGGTGTCCTTTTCGATAAGTTGAGTATGCGTAGGTAGGGTGGGTGCGCAGGAGGCTCGTCATTGCTTAGACGATCTAACGGTTTCGAAGAGAGGGTCGATGTTAATATTCCCAGACCGTTCCTTACCGTTACTGCGCTAAATGACGATAGGCATCGAGCGTTGACCTCAACACATGCAGAAACAAGGGGGCGCTCTTGCTACAAACTCAGGTAGAATAGACCAGGGAAGTCATATTCTGGCTTGTTCTCTCCTTACAAAAACCCCTTCCCCCCCTCTCAAGACAGACCCAAACTCCCCAGAAAGTCTTCTTAATTTCTCATCTTCCATTGCGAGTCAAGCAACGAGGTGAAAACATACAAACTAGCTAAAAACTAGCTTTGCTTCGTTCATATACTTAGGTGTGTCTACCATTATTGTTCTTGAATCCAGTAGCCTGTCTATTACACCATAGACACTTATCCACTCAGCTACTCATTTCATTCTAGTCAACAGAAACAACTTCTATTCCACGATGCTACCTATTCGTCAGGCCACGCTGGTTGGCCTGGGCCTATCCGCCTCGGTGCTAGGTGCTATTCTACCCACCGTCCAAAACGATCCCAACTACTGTATTGTTGGACATACAACTTGCAATGAAGACTACGTCTACCACTGCGATTCTAACAACAAATGGATGGCCAAGGAAAAGTGTGTGTATCCGTCTTGGTGCAATGCCGAGGCTGATGGTACCGTTGTAAGTATAACTGACTTGATTATTTCCCTAATTTGGATCTCTCTGAATCAGAACTCCATTATCAAACGGGGATGGATTAACGCATCTAAGATACTACTGGGGCCTTTTTGTGTATTCTCAAAGAAGCAATTACTGACTCTCGTTGTCGAAGGGATGTGTATCGGACACCGGATTGAAGCGCAACACCCCGGTGGACTCATCTGTTCACACTTTGACTCCGACTCCTACCAGTGGATACTCTCCCTCTCATATCAACTGTAGGGAGGCTCAATTGCGCTGTAACGGGCGCTGGGAGGAGATTTGCAACGGGTTTGGCGTGTGGGAGAAGTGGCGGCAATGCGCTGAGTGCTTTAGCCAAGTTGACGGCAAAGTCGACTGCATCCCTGACACTTCCCTTCCGTCGCCTGAGCCCACGCCAACCTTTTGCAAGAAGGACCAGCTCCGATGTAATGGAAATTGGGAGGAGATATGCGACAATGACGCCGAGTGGCACCGCTTGATGAAGTGTGAAAACTGCAGTGAAGACGAAGCCGGCGCCATAATTTGTGTGCCTTATGTGGATCTGCCACCCGAGCCGACTCATCCACCTCAATGCCTAGAAGGTACTCTACGCTGTGATGGTAATTGGCTTGCTCTCTGCAATGCGGACCTCTCGTGGCAGCGCATACAGAAGTGCCGCGAATGCGTTAGTGACACTGACGGTCGGCCCTTCTGCGACAACATACAGTTACCTACCAGTAGCAGCAGCTCATATAAGGTCATGCCGACAACTTCGTCAACTCCGGCTAAATCGGATCCAACTACTACATCGATTCCGGCTACGTCAGCTCCAACTACTACACCAGCTCCAACTACTACATCGGCTCCAATAACATCGGCTCCAACAACAGCAACCCCGGGAATTGTGCTAGGCATACCCGTCATGTCAACTCCGGCTCCACGTTCACCTGAGGCCCGTATGGCTCAGGATAACCCGTGCTTCGGCGGTGAAGTGCGCTGCAGCGGAGACCGTGTCGAGGCATGTGACGCGGAGCACGTGTGGCAGGACTTTGGACCCTGCCCTAGCTGCAAGCAGCTTTACAACACCCGCGTAAAGTGCGATTATGACGAGTTTGTGATGGGTGATGACCCCATTTACCGAACTGTCTTAACTTAGGACTGCGAGCCAGGTTGGCAGCAGTGTGCCCATGGCAACACAACCGTCGAGGCCTGCACCCATGACGGCAGATGGGCTACTGTTGAAGCATGCTCGGCTGAGGAGATGTGCCTAGGGATGTTTGAGGGGATGGCATTCTGTCTTGCGAAGGATATTGCTGAATCCGAGATGGCCAAGTATAACTAGGTCTACTCGATATTGGTTCGAATCATGAATTCGGACTGTGGATTGAGGCGTGACGAGGTTGGTGAATAGTGATTATCATTCATTTAATAGTTAGTAGTAATAGTTAGTAGTAATAGTCGAAGTAGTAGTATCGTATTGTTAATGCATATCCTTACCCCTCACCTCCTCATCTCCTTACGTACTAAAATAATCGCCGTGGTGAAAGCTTCGCGTTATCTTGGTGAGCTCCTGCTCGAGGACAATAGACTACCTATATATATCTCAGCCCAGACGCATGCATTAGCGCAGTAACATCAGAGCGCCCATGTCCTCCCTCACCCTAAGATGACTTAAGAGACAGCGTCTTTCTTCTTTGAAGGTATTGAGCTTCTTGCCTCCCATCCGTAAAACATCGCGCTTCGCTTTAACTACATTCACATATACTAAATATCAACAAGAATTTGTGTTTCTAGTACCAAGCTTAATAAGTTGACTTGCTTCTCAAGCTCTTGCAGGACCATATTAACTCTCAAGGAGTTTCGTCTAAAACGGCTTGCCCTTATAATCCTTAGGGGCTAAGATGACGTTGTAGTCCAGCTCGAGCTTCGCTTTGTCGTCGCCTTCTAGGGGTTTGAAGTCGACCACCAGGTCGTCTTTTACGGCAAACACGGTGTCGGATGATAGCCAGGGGTCGTCTTTGGGGTATAATTGCGTTGTGCAGCCCTTGTATTCGGGGTGTGTGACCTATGGCAGATATTTGTTAGAAACGGAAGATAAGAGAGAATGAGAATGCTGGCTAGAAAGAACATACCATAATGTGAATGTGTGCCGGACGCATCGGGTGGCGATCCATCATCTGAAGTAGCTGGTAGGACGGGCCGTCCGTGGGCAGCGAGTAGGCAGTCGGATAGTAGCAGTAAAACCAGTACTTGCCGTTCTCGTCGGCGCGGAACTTGCCGCGCAGGTTGTTCGGCGTCTGGTTCTTGGGGTCTTGGAAGTCGTACTTGCCGTTGGACGAGGCCTGCCAGATATCGAAGACGGCGCCGGGGATCGGCTTGCCCGTGACTAGATCGCTGATGACGCCGTGCATGAGGACGACTTGGCCGTTCGGCGCCGGGTCCTGGATTATGGTTCCGCCGTTCTCGCGGAAGGGCGCGTTGGGCGACCAGAAGGGTCCGAGGATGGCCGAGGATGTCGGGTCCACGTCTGTTTCGGAGACGATCTTGTGGGCAATTTCATCAACCAGCCTAATACAATTACATATTAGTTCACGGCCATACACGATTTGGTGCAATTCTAATCGGTAAGACATACGTTTCGAGTCCGAGAATATCAGACAATCGATGGGCCTCGTTTCTCGTCTGTCCCGACTCCGAGTAAACCCGGCCGACGGCGTTGATATAACTGACGCCGGCCAACCATTCGTCAATTGTGAGCTCTGTTTCTCGAGCAAAGTCGTGAATGTGTCGGATCAGCGCTGACAAGAGAACCCGGTTCCTCTCGGTGGTCTTAGGGCCCATAGTATCGATGACATGCTGGGTGAAGGTAGGATCGAACCGGGAATGTTTGGGAGCTTGTGCCGCATTGGACACACCAGTAGCTTCGGGAGCCATCTTGAGAGCTTTTCTTGATTAATGCGAATACGAAGGGATGGTAGGGTTAGCTAGCGAAGGTGGGATTTCTATGTCTGGATGCGTATGAAATTATTGGTAGAAATATATATAGAAAGAGAGGGAGAAGATGTATTGTTTGTATATACGAAACTGAAGTCAGAATAAGGCCTAGATATATTTTACACAAGGACACAAGACTAGAATGAGACACCTAGTATCATGGGACGAAAGCCATCGGTAGAACAGTGTTTATTTAAGCTTTTGCCATTAGCTGTTCCATTGTATGAGCAATGGATTTTCTTTGATAGGTCGGTCCCTGAAGACTCGGAAACCCCGCCGTTCTTCAATAAGGGGTCCTATATGTGGATTGGATCGGATTGAGTTCACGGCAGCCAGATGAAACCTCCTTGTCTATCGGGTGATATATTGCCCTTAGGAAGGCAGGTATTGAATGTGCTTCTGGAACTCCAACACCAACTCGAATCGCGTGCACCCGGGGTTTTATGGGAATATGTAGCGGCATACATGAACGGCCGCTACACGATTTAGGGATAGGTAGTAGTTCCTCAATACCCCAACTAAGGGTTGCTTTCGCTAGAGGCATCCTTGGTGATGTCACATGCTGGTGCTCATGTCAATTCGATGTTAAGACATCGACGAGCTTGACTGTCTTTTCTCCTTTGACGGAGGGGCTACACCTCTTGACTAAAGACTCGCGACCCCATTAAGACTCAAGGCCTAGCAGCGTTGTACGACCTCTCGAGCTGCAACATAGCGGGGAAATCTGGCGATGAGGCGTTTATCCGGCATTGCAGCGTGGCAATTGGAGATTCAGCATGTAGCCATCCACTCGGTAGCTATCGAATTAACCCGCCTGCCGTGGTCATCTACCGCCACTGGTGCCGATTATGTGAATGAAAACGTGGTTTACTGTGTACAAGCTTATAGATTCTTCCCCACATCGAGGTGCCATACCTATGTAGGTGGGCAATAGTTGGAAAATGGTGTAAGAGTTCGCATGCGTACGGATCCGTAAAGAGGGGCGATATATCGCTAAGTAGATGCGGGGATAATCAGAGTACTTTGTCCGAGCTTGCTGGTTGGTCCCAAAGTGAGGTATGTACCATGCATTGGAGAATATGCGGTGCAACGACCAGCTTGGGTAGGTAGTCTGTATAGTTGGGGAACAACTCTAACCCTATCCGAATCCTCATTGACTAATGCTACTTCAGGTAATTGTCTTGTTATCGTGATCGAGGGTTCGAAACTCAAATTCACTTCTCTATCCGGGTAATTTGTCAGGTCGCGATTAAGATCGTTTCTACGCTCGTCCCACGGTAAGGTCGAATAAAGGATGCCGACTCATCACTTGATGATAGGAACGTGGACTCCACCCGGAGCCATATTCACTGTGGCTTTTGACGATGAGAAATTGACATTAGAGCTGGTGAAGAGAACCGAGATCCCTCATGACGAACCCATCTCTTGGATGACTTTCGATGTAAGTCAAACCGTCTAGGTTCAGCTGAGGTCAATCAATCTCCCGAATGCTCACATGTTGTTGGTTGTCTTAGCATGCCAAGAAGAACATATACGGCGCGGCCATGAAGAAATGGTCCAGCTTTTCTGTCAAGAGTCCAACCGAGATCGTCCACCAAGCCTCGCATTCGATGAACCACGACCGTAAGTTTCGCATTGGCCTGTCAGCCAACCTACCCGGTGATTGACCCGTGATCTTGCGCACGTAGCTCAAGCAAGCCTGGCCACTACCAATACTCGCGCCATCTTTCTGCTCGCCGCAAAGCAACCCCCATACGCCGTTTACTGCAATCCGTTCTATTCACATGCCGGTCATGGCTCCGTCTTCTCCGTGTCGTCGAGTGGCGCTCTCGATAAGGATATACAACATTATCCATACCAACCCAATACGGGTATTCACGGTATGGTATTCGACCCAACGGAAACCTACCTGTACGCGGCCGACTTGAGAGCCAACAAGCTATGGGTACATAAGAAAGCAGCGTCGGGAGAGGTTGACCTTGTGGGAAGTGTTGATGCGCCGAATCCAAAAGACCACCCGCGGTGGGTGGCCATGCATCCGTCGGGCAATTACTTATATGCTCTGATGGAAGCTGGAAATCGACTTTGCGAATACGTTATCGATCCGGCAACGCACATGCCCGTTTATACGCACCATTCGTACCCGTTGATCCCGCCGGGAATACCTAAGCATGATACCATGTACCGCAGCGATGTTTGCGTCCTCACTAAGTCGGGCGACTATCTATTCGCGACGAGTCGAGCCAATAGTTTCGACCTACAGGGCTACATTGCGGTTTTTCGTTTGCGGGACTGCGGATCAATCGAGAGACAGATCTGCTTAAATCCTACACCTACGAGCGGCGGCCATAGCAATGCAGTGGCACCATGCGATTGGAGCGATGAGTGGTTGGCGATTACAGACGATCAAGAGGGATGGGTTGAGATCTATAGGTGGAAAGATGAGTTCCTAGGCCGCGTCGCAAGATGTCGGATTCCGGAGCCAGGTTTTGGAATGAACGCCATATGGTATGACTAGATGACTAGGTAGGTATGCATGTATATATGAGATGTACGCGGTTATATACCTAGTCAAATGCCGTGTATAAGACAGGTAGGTAGGTAGGTAGTTAGTATACATCGTTGATGGTGATCAGGCGTAAAAAGACGATGTGATGATTGATAACTGAGATATTTTGTACTTTTGGTAGGTACATTAGGTAATTTAGGTACATGCATTGTTCAACGTTGCAGTTAAGGCAGGTAAGCTAAGGGTAGCTGCAGCCCAATACGCCAATAATATGCTAATACGCATAGTAACAATATTTGCTTATCGAGTTCTCATCATCTATTGGGCTAAACTTCGTCATCGGAGCTCAATTCGATTTTTCCATCCGTCCAACACAAACTGTCGCGGGTGCAACCGATCTTCTTCTTCTTCTTCTTCTTCTTCTTCTTCTTATTTATTACTTATTATTATTCACCGTTGCGAGCCCTCGATGGATGGCATGGTCCTTTGACCATAGTCGTTAAATATATACCCCATCCATTGACATTTCAAGCTGGGCAAATTTAATTGGTAGTGCGATCCCAAGTCTTGGACTGCTTGGCTGAGGCGACGCTTTGAAGGCTACCGGAACAACGGCTAACTGCCTGTCTCAAAAGGCAACCCTTCTATTCCTAACAACTTTCTCGTAGTACCTTTCGATCAATTGATAAACTGCGCTGGTCCGAGTCAAGTTCGAAGCCGTCTTAGGCAGTAGTATACCTCAACCAATCGACTTAACCTCGCGAGGTTAACGGCAAGCATGGGGAACGAAGGCATCCTTCGCGCCCGTACAATTGTACTTAGCCTATCCAGAGCCCTCTTCCTCTCAGTCGGCCTCACATCCGCTATTCCAACATCTTATCACGCTCTCGACAATGTTCTCGACAATGTTCTCGACAATGCTCCCGAAAAAACCGAAGAAGGCGCCCTCTGGGTGCTTTACATCGCGTCCATGATCCTTGTGCTCTCAGGAGGTGCCTTTGCCGGTTTGACCATAGCACTCATGGGTCAGGATGAGATCTACCTTCAAGTAATATCTTTAGATGCTGAGGAGCCCCAACGAAAGAACGCAAAACGTGTTCTTGATCTCTTAAATAAAGGCAAACACTGGGTCTTGGTGACGTTGTTGTTGTCCAATGTTATTGTCAATGAAACCCTTCCCGTCGTGCTAGATAGGTGCTTTGGCGGTGGTGTTGCGGCTGTTGTTGGAAGTACTATCCTGATCGGTAGGAATCCTTTAAAGTCGTCTTTGTAAACCTTATAATTTTGCTAATATTTATCCACTGTAGTAATCTTCGGCGAGATCTTGCCACAGTCTGTTTGTGTTCGCTACGGTCTTCAGATCGGCGGGTATATGTCGAAGCCCGTGCTTCTGATGATGTACCTATTCGCCCCCGTTGCATGGCCTACCGCAAAGCTCCTCGACTGGTTATTAGGTAAAGACCATGGAACTGTATATAAGAAAAGCGGGTTGAAGACGCTGGTCACGCTTCATAAATCTCTAGGCGAAGTTGGCGAGCGTCTAAACCAAGACGAAGTTACCATCATCAGTGCTGTCCTAGATCTGAAACGCAAGCCTGTCGAGGAGGTTATGACGCCAATGGAGGATGTCTTTACTATGTCGGAGGATACCGTGTTGGACGAAAAGACTATCGATCAAATTCTCGACGCCGGCTATTCTCGCATCCCCATCCATCAAACTGGAAACCCGACGAATTTTGTTGGCATGCTCTTGGTCAAAATCCTCATCACCTATGATCCTGAAGATGGTAAACGAGTCAAAGACTTTTCTCTCGCTGCCCTCCCCGAGACCCGACCTGAAACTAGTTGTCTTGATATAATCAACTTTTTCCAGGAAGGAAAATCCCACATGGTACTTATCTCAGAGTCTCCGGGTGAAGGTCATGGTGCCCTAGGTGTCGTGACGCTTGAAGATGTGATTGAAGAGCTTATCGGAGAGTAAGCAATTTCCCTATGGTTTTTATTTCTGACCTGCCACTCACAAGCCAAATTTAGGGAAATCATTGACGAGTCGGATGTATATGTCGATGTGCATAAAGCCATCCGTAGATCTCATCCCGCCCCTAAAGCTCGAGCTTTGCGGAGGGAACTTATGGCTAAGGACCTTGAGATCAGGAATAGCACGCTTATCGACATAGATGGAGACGGACAAGAGCCTCAGCCTAAACGGGGTACGTCGATCAGCAGCAAGACGGACGCTTCTGCTCTCGGTTCTAGCCCAAAGATGACAACGTTGCTGATGCGAAGACGTTCGGCCGGTCAAGACGGACAACTGCTGCACACTATGGTACCAGTCAAAGCCAACTTCGAGGAAATGAGGGATCACCTGAAGCATCTTGGCCCATCGAACCCTGCATCAAACCCCAAGAGCACACGAGTTTCGGCAGTTAAACTTAAACCCGGCTCATCAGCAGCTACTAGCGCCCGGCAACGTTCAACTTCTATTACGACAGACGATATCGCAGAAGATCTAGTTACGGTTGTGGATGAACGCACAAGTTTATTAGGATCTCAGCTCAACGCAAAAGATGGCACACATGCCCTACAACAGAGTTACACCGAATCACCTTCTAATCCCCCACCCGAGATCGTGACCAGTTTCGAAGGCGAGGGTTCCGAGCAAGTGACCAAAGGTACACAGACTAAGCTCAGTGTCATAGCCGAAAGTGATACCTCGCCGACACAGGAATCCACGACAGAAAGTATAGAGAGTGTATATGACGCTATTGGGCGGAGAAGAGGCCACGTGCGTAGTGGCAGCATTACCGAAAATATAATCGAATCTGGTGGTATTCGCAAAGTCATTCTCGAGGCTAACGACACATCGTCGGGCGACGAAGGACAGAAATCAATCATACCTACGCCGTCTGATGAAGATGGAACGTCTTCCACCGTCACTGTCACTGTCGCCACCAAAGGCAATAAAGGGAAAAAGAAAAATCGTCGCAAGAATAGGAATGGAGGGAAGTAGAAGCATTATGCTAGCGCGAGGGGATACGGCCTAATATTATTTTAGTATCACGGCGATTATGCAACATTATATGACTGCATAATTGCCCAAGGTAGATTGGTTTGGTCTCAGGACCTCGAATATCGGCAATCAGGTCCCCATAGTATCCATCTATCCAGCCTAGCCTGTGTAAGATCATCTCGGATTGTTAGTTGGCACCGACTATGTAACACTACCTATTATAATAAAATGTAATCTACGGAATCATCAGAGTTCTAAAGGTTGAAGGCACGCTTAATATTACCATTTCTTAAATGAAATTTTACAACTTCAAATAGTGCGTTTTGTACACTACTTGACCTAAACTCTACACCCTACACTCCGTTGGATGAAGAAAGGGTTAAATCAGATAGTAGCATCCATAGCCTTAACTACCTATACCTAAGCCTTGAAATTGGATATTCCGAAGCCGGTAGCCGGCGAGCTCCGTGGAACCCCCCCGCCGATAACACTTGGGCGTAAGCAGCCTCTGCCGGAGGCTTTAGAGTTAGATTCCAGTTAGATTCCTTGAGACTACGGGGTCTTCTCTAGAAAACTCTAGTTTTAACCACATATCGAGCTAAAGATATTTGGTCCAAGTAAAAGTAGGTAACTTTTATATTTTTGGTTTGAGGATATATCGCGACGATGACCACCAATAAACCCACTGCCCAGTTTAAAATTCCAACGATCGATATATCCCCATTCCTTGAAGACCCGACATCAGCAGCATCTGCTGAAGTCGTTGAAAATGTGCGGCAGGCCTGTGTCACAAGCGGCTGTAAGTCACCACTAGGAACGGCTATTTGTATCAATTTCATTTCTATCGACAATAGTCTTTGATACGATTAAATACCGGATCTATCCGTATTTAATAGACTCATGAGGCTTAAGGGTAAAGAAAACAGTTAATAACTCTACTCATTTTAGTCTTCCAGATCGTTAACCATGGCGTGCCCAAAGAGCTAAGAGACGCCGTCTTCAAGGCTGCAGAGACCTTTTTCGCCCTTCCACTAGAAGACAAGAAAAAGATGCGACCTCCAGTTCTAAAGAACAGGGGCTATGAATTAATGGGCGCCCAGGTAAGTGGTTAGAATTGGAGCCTTTTCGTTTAATCTATCCCGTATCAGAGTATTTTCCAATATAGTTATCACATAGAACTAACGTTAGACTTCGGATGGAAATAGGCCTTACAAGAAGATACTCTTCCCGATCTCAAAGAGGTAAGCCACTCGATGAAAATTTTACGTCTGTAATACCTGGTTAGCCTCTATCCTGTGCTTTACTACAGGATAGTAACTGATTACTACTACAACTCGGCGCACAGGGTTTCTTCATCGGGCAACATATAGCCAGCGATGATCCGCGGTCACAAGCGCATCCATACTTAATTGGCCCAAACATCTTCCCAGAAGGACTCCCCGACGAAGCGTTAAAAATCCCTACGGAAACCTACTACTCCGCCGTCTTCGAGTTGTCGTGTAAGGTTATAGAAATTCTCGCTCGGGGCCTACCCTATGGCGATGACGTCTTTGTACCGTTCATCTCGAACGATCCAGTTTGCGCCCTCCGGCTATTACACTACCCGCCGCAAAATTCGACGGATGAGCGTCAGCTCGGAGCTGGAGCGCATACGGACTTTGGTAAGTCCCCCCTATTTATCCCCCTTTGCAAGTTTCCATATAGCTATATAGTAGATAGGACAAGAATCCTAATTTTGCTCTCCTATATTCGTTAGGCGCAATTACACTCTTGCTACAAGACGGCTCCGGTGGCCTCGAGGTCCTGGACCATTCTACCAATACGTGGATTGGCGTGGATCCTAACCCGGATGCTTATGTGGTCAACATCGGCGACATGCTATCGCTATGGACTAAGAACGTGTATAAGAGCACTGTACACCGTGTTGTCAATCGTAGCGGTAAGGACCGATATTCGGTACCGTTCTTCTTTGACGGCAATACCGACGTTGAGTTGAGTCCTTTTGATGGGAGCGAGCCTACTGCTGTTGGCGCTGATGGTAAGGCCCTGACGGCCGAGGAGCATATGCTTGAAAGGTATGGGACTACGTATGGACGGGTAGCAAAGGGAGCCACGGTTGTTGTTTAGGAGGGTTGCTGTGGAAGATTGTATGTTTCGATGTAATTGAAAAGGGGCACTAGGAAGGGAGGTAGGTTATATTGAATTATTTTCTCAGAACTTCCGTAAATGACATGGGTATGGTGTCATCTATTTAGTTTTATAGCGTTTGTCTTCTTCGAGTCAAAGTGTTGAAATTACGAAACTATGACTCAAACGGGTGATGTTGAAGAACAACTGCTTTACTTTCTTAAGCATTTTCAGTCTTTGTCATGCTTGGGGAATGACTGCTTAGTAATACGGTACACGCAGATATTAACTTTGATAGCTGAGGTAATATGACGGACCTGTGCATACTCATGTTACCCAAATATCATGCACAGCAAATTTTAAGTTTGCTGGGGACAGGGATAAAGATACATACGCTTTAAAGCATATATACAAATTCTCGGGTTTCGTCCTTGTCGACCCTCCGCAAAATTCTTTTTCCAACTCCCTCTTCCACACCGGCACGCGCTGATTTGATCCTTTCAACTCGAAACCTTTTCCCGTCTCCGAGAATTGGCATTGATTTTCGAATCGCCGACTTTCGCGCAGAGCCCTGGAAAATCTAGGACCGAGGAACAAAAGTCTGGGTTAAAAATAAAAAAAAGACACATCGGCTATTCAGGTTCTTCCTCCTCCGCTTATGGGCAAAACCGGAATTCGTCTATCTATTTTCCATCCCCATATTATTGGAACTTGCTGCTGGTACGTCTGATCTGATTTTAAATGAGTTTCTTTTTTTCTTTTGACCATCTCTCTGGTCGCATTTCAATATGGGAGCTTCTATACCTGCTGCGCCCGCGCCGGCGTTGCTATATATCAATAGCTTTACATAGGCTTGAATAGTCTTGGATTAGATCTCAAGACGCATTTTTCATACTCCTGTTCATCACGACTGGTGCTGTCGCTATGTAATTCTAACGTTCCTCTGTCCGCAGGTAACGAAGCAATATAGACCACTACACTGCGCGACTTTGTCTTCTACCTGTCGCAAGTGCATTGTTGCCATCTTCGGCGGGGGATAAGAGGCAGCATCCTATTTTATTGCAGTTGCGTCGATTTGCGCCTAAGTTTGTTTTTAGCGCAAGTAATATCGCATTGTGTGAAGGATCGCGTTGTCACCCGTCCTGTAGACCCCGACGCGTCTAAGAGCGACTAGTCACGATGCCCGACATAGATCCCATGCTCGAAGACTCGAAACCCGAAATTCGGGACGAGACCGTTGACATACAACAATATCCCGTGTCCGCGACGAACGGCCAAGATAGTACGGCAGTTTATAACGACTTAAATTCGGATCATCAACAAGCACAACCCGAGAATGTCGAACCCTCCACCCCTCGTCAACAAGATGTCCGCCCGTCCATTACAAGTGCCGAAGAGCTGCAACTTGCCGCTCAGCTTAGCCAGGGTCTTAGTCAAGGCATGCCCACACTACCTCTCGATCCTAGTGAAGACTCGAACCTTCAAAACGTGATAGCTCAGTCCGATGCCCACGAATCTCACCTCCAGCAACAGGATGACCAAATGCAGCATGATCAGATACCAGAACATAATAATCATATTGAGAATCATATTCATGAACATCATAATGACCAATTGGCCCATGATGATCACCCCATGGACACCCACGACCCTTCTATTGGCCATAATGAACAGCACCTACAAGATCAACATCCGCAACATGAATACTTACCTGAGCAGCACCCACAGGAACACCACCAGATGCACTTAGCACCGCAGCAGCCGCACCCGCATCAGCATCAGCAACCCGCACAAATACAGCCACAGAGCACAATGGAGCAGTTGGCACAACACTACGCAGCCCAAGCTTCGGCTATACCGGACGGTATCCCGCCGAGGAAGAGGTCCAAAGTGTCTCGCGCTTGCGATGAGTGTCGTAGGAAAAAGGTGAAGTGTGATGCCGTTTCGGAAAACGGTGAAGAACCATGTTCCAACTGCCGTCGCTCAGCGATTCGTTGTCTTTTCAGCAGAATCCCACAGAAGCGTGGCCCAAGCAAAGGATATATCAAAGAACTGGCAGATCGAATACACCACATCGAAGGCAAATTAGCGAGCGAAGGAGGTAATGTGGATAGCCTAAGTGAGCTTTTGAATGGTGCCAGAAGAGAGTCGGCCGATCTCTTTGGCACACCTGCACAGCCAGAGGAGAATAGTCGTAAAAGACCGTATTCAAACATGTCCGGCGAGTTTACAACACCCACGAATTCGCGCCAGGCAACATGGAGTTCGGAACCACGACCGATCCAGCCTTACCAGACCCCCTCCGGAAATTTCAGAGCACCTCCGTATTCTGCTAATGGATTGGCGCCTCAGCCTTTGTCCAAGCCCGATGCAGATACACCTCCCCGTCCAGCTGCTGTCATAGATACAACACCGCTTGACCTCAACCATAATGGCACAACTCGTGAACTAGACGAGAGTGCTTTCAGTGGTTATCTCAATGTAGTTCATCCATGCTTTCCTTTACTCGCAGCAAGCAAAACTCGCGTTGAAGGTCAATTAGCGCAGTGCCCACCTCTCCTCCGTGATGCGTTCGTTGAGGCGCTTTATGGTACTATGCAGTCTTTTGTTTCAATACCTGGTTTATATACCAATGTCGACATTGGCTCCGGTACACGGATGATAACGGAGTGGGAATCCGACCAGACTCCTCGTACATCGGTCATGAACCTTGTGCATCTTCAAACACTGATACTAACGGCCCTTGCAACTGATAATTACGGCCCGCCGTCGCTGAAGGGCGAACATGGAGGCCCGTCTAAAGCGTCAGTTCTGGGACGCGCTGTAGGTCTAGCCTATTCGATGAGGCTTCACGTTTCGGGTCTAGAGGCGAGTGTCGATGCTCCTCTAGAATCCGATTCAAATGAAAACATCGCAACTCGAGCTTGGTGGACGTTGATTATGTTGGATCGCTGGAATGCTATTGGGACTGCAAGTCCGTTGTTCATCCCGAACGACAGCGTGGTTATTCTGCCTAGCCTACAGTCGGTCCTCGGCGAAAATGTGTACCACTTAGCGCGTAAGTATATCGAATATATTACAGGGTCTAAAGCTAACGGTGATAGGGTTGTCGAACATTTTGGGCCACTTTGCACCGGTTGCCTTGGCTCCTCCTAAGGTTCTGTCTCCTGACTCAGGTGCTGCACCTATCTTGAGTTCTTTCTTCAACCTTTCCATAGAGCTCTTCCGAGAGATTCTTCCTCAAAGCATCACGCCGGCCTCTCATCCCGTACTGCACATGGTTTACTGGCATTGTAGATTGCTTGCATATCTCTTCCAGACCAACGCAAAATCATCCGACATCTTATGGCCATGCAAAGAGACAGTGGGTCTCTTACTTACCAATACACAACTCCTAACCCCATTGAACCATCATTTCTTCTGCCTTGTAGCGCTATCACTACTCGAGCTAGCCAAGGTTGAAAAAACCCGCGATGAAGCCACGTCGCTACTAAGGCAGCTTCTAGACTCGAACCTCGCTCCGTCGACGTGGGATGCGGTCATAAGGGACCGTATATCAGAGCATATTCGGCCTTCTACTGCTCAGGATGCTGCAAACCAAAGCTTACAGCACCTTGCCGACCTAGCTACGGCGACAGAATCCGAAGCCCCCAAACAAGAGAAGAGTTCAGATTCCGCATCGCTCAGGACAAACGATAATTATAGTGATATTGGGTTTGATCCTCGAATATTGACCCGAGGTGGCTACTTAAATGTTCTGGCTGAAACTCACTCGTCGATGATGCGGTAGGGTAGCATCCTGTTGTATCAGTACAGAGCTATGGGTAGACCAATAGAAGTGAAGTGGTCCGGCTCTAGGAGATACTAGAAGGCGATCCTCTCGACACAATCTCCACTTACCGATATATTAAGTACCTATACATTTCGAGGTTTCGACGCAAGGTATAGCCAGAAAATAATTGTTAATCAATAATCCTTCCTGGATAAGGGCCGCTTGCCAAGTTACCGTCTTTGGCATCCGAGGCATAGGTAGTAAGCAAGGTTTGCCGTTTCTTATGAGAAATGCTGCCGTTTTTAGTGGAGAAGAAGATCGAACGTCGTCTTCTACCGGACCTTGGAATAGTGCACGCCACGACGGAACCGGGCCGTGGCCTCACCATAAGCTCAGTGGTGACTGGTGGTATCAGTTCAGGGGCGACCTTGCTTCGTCTAGCCTCATTATAATGATAACCCCGTTCAATAAGTTACATTCAGAGAGTAGTCGTGATAGAATTCCGCCAACCAACGTGCTGCGCCGCTTTACTGTTTGCGCGGATATTGACAAGGGTGTAGTTATAGATTTAGGACTAATGTGATTTTACTAGCTTTCGGTATCTGTATAGAGTCTCGAGGGGTTATTAAAAGTATCTTATAGATTCTTCAGCCGCCTTGCCGTGACGAAAAATTACCTTGTCATATGTAGCTTATCAGTAGCTACCTACCATGTACCTAATCATGAAAAACATAACCCTACCTTAAGGTTAATTTGAAGCTTTTCGAGCGTTGCATGCAACCAAATGAACCTGCATATTCAACGAGCCAATCAGGTTATACTTGATACCTAAAAGGGCAAGTGACCATATCTCATCTCAAGTGTGAATTGTGACAAAACTTGGTTCTTCGATCCGAGATCTTACGAACTACAGTATAGATCGATATCTATCGGTATGTTGATACTGGGGACTGAAAATTGGTATACACATTGCATTCGCACTGGGTTTCTTAACCTCCTTGTTAAATTGACTACCTAGCTATTTGAATTAATTTTGAGTCTAGCTTCGTTTTCCTATTAGCAAGCGTTATTGGCATATGCTTGACCATCCGATATTTCCTAGGCTATGACCAACGAGACCCATCTAGTTCATACTATCACATAATTAGTATTACCATTGGAGGTTGTAGTTGACTCGTACAGCGTATGTATGTATACGTCTCTTGTAGCCTTATTAAATCCGCACGCACACCCTCGAACTACCGTTACCTAGAGATATTTGGAGATAAATAGCAAAAATGTTCCGCTTAGCATTGTCAGACGGAACTTGTGGATATCCCGGATGTCCCCAAATGGAAGCCCGTGACAGTAGCAGTAAATATGCCGGGAGGTCTTTGGCGATACCTTCAGCCTAGGATGGGGGGTTATTCGAGCCATTGCTACTGCTACCCAACATTTTCATAATCCATCGATAGACTCTCAACTATATTAGTCAGCTGAGCAATAGCCACGAGACTGTTCTGCTGTGGAACACCTAGGTCAGCCAGCATGAAAGAAGTTGGGTTATTTCTGCCGAGCAGCAGCCAAGTGGATTTTTCCTTGTTAGTCGCTCTATTGAAGCGCCCCCTATTCTAATTGGTGCGACGATGCCGCGCGGAGCTTGGAGAAAGAAATGCCTAACCCTATAGGTATGTTCAGGTGATATTGTGTATGGCGTAAAGCTTGAGCTCGAAATTCGAGATAAGCGAAGCAAATACGGAGCGAAGGGATTCTAAGGATATGTTGGAGATCTAAGGATCATATATATTAGTATATATATATATATATATTACCTGCATCTTCGTAGCGTTTTGGTGGTTTAGTTAGGCAGGTAATTCTCTTCTTACTGTACCTTGATATAAACTTGCAGTCGTATATGACCAGTAGACATTTTATCCCCTATTTGCCTAAAGGTGGTTTCAGCGTCTGCCGATCTGTCTCCATCGGCAGCGAGTTTGAGAGAATAAAAGGGCGAATCAACGCCAAGTCCTCCCTCCATCATCCGACCTTCACACGAATTAGGATGGTACCATCATGTCGTCACTGGTGAGTTCTTTTCCGCATCATTCTCAAATAAGAAAAGCAAAAAACCCATTTCGTTTCGTCTGGGTCTTTTTTAAATCCTTGTGCTCCATACATAAATTTCCAGTAATCCCCCTCCTCCTTCGGCCAGGTTTTTTTTTCTTGTGCATTCTCTTGGTTCGTCTTGGTTCGTCTTGGAAAGCCCGTCGTGTTCCACCACGCCGCGCCTAATCATAAGCCGTAGGGCCCGTCTTCTCCTCACCGACTACAGGATAGAACGGCACGAAGGGGGGCCTTGGAAAAGAGAAAAGAAGCCCCCCCTTCCAAACTTACTATGTACGATCTCGGCTTGCCTTTTGAAATCACCGATCGTGTACCGAGCTCGCTTCTATTTGCCATGTTCGCATCTATGCGGAAAACATTTCTCGAGGGCCCTTTTCCATTTTAAATAAAAATTATGACCGTTAGAATCTCGGCACGACCCGCTTCGCTCCATCACTTCATTCGGAGGTTCGCGACATCGGCTGCAGGAACAGAAATCTCCTTACCTACCTACATACATATGATATACATAGTATAGTGGGTTACCATCTACATATATACCGCGAACCGCGCGTATGCAACATCGACAATTTGTCATCCTAGTCATCTTGGATCCTTGGCTTGGAAAAACCCAAGAAAAGACCCCCAATCTTTGCGGAGCCTCTTCGCCGCGTCTACCAGGGGAATTATGCATGCCCCCCGATTAAGTCGCAAGCTGTCAGCTGATCGACGCATGGGCATGTGTTCCGCGATGGTCAGGATGTTATAATAACAGTGTGTTATAATAGCAATAGCTATATCTGAATAATATACCCAAAGAGGCAAGTATATACCGTACCAAGGTGAAAAAGACAGCGCAAGAAGACTCGTGAGACTATCCCGCACCGAGCGACTCCGATTTGTCTTTCATCCTACCCCCTTCCCCTATTTGCCTTTTCTAACCGATGTACCAAATATGCCGTTCTAGGCATTCTCTACTTCTAATCTATGTGCAGGAACAGGGTAGATATTTTTTGTTTGAAACAGACCGCCTCTCACACACACTCTCTCAGCCCGTTGAGGGTCTGGGTCTAAATATTTGGGGGAAATGATAAACATATGCTGTTGGAGGTAATATGTACGACTGGAAAGAGGTTTCGTATGCGCGAGCCGCTCCCGTATGAGACAGAAGAAACCAAAACAAAATTCAAGAACAATGTCCAAAAAACCAAAAAAAAAAAAAAACGCCTCCCGAGAATCCGATAGTGTCATAAGCTCTGCCACCCAGAGAACAGAAATGCCAAGTCTCCCCTCCCGCCGAAAAAAATGGTTTTCGCAAATCCGCGCCATTGTCCGTTTGATGAGAGCCATGATCAGAATAAACTGAATCGACAGCAGAAGAAAAAGAAGGAAAAATGAGAGCGCGAAACTAGACTCCCTAAGGGGTATACGATGGTAACAAGAGCTCAAGTTTGTCATAAAGCGCGTGGTATCATGATTGAAGAAGAATGCAGCGCGATAAATCAAAACGCTAGAGTTCCGCATTGTCGGAGCCTGCCGGTATGTATATTATCACCGGGCGCATGCGCCCCGTAGTCACACACACACACAGATGTGGTGGCGACCTGGTCTAAGCGGTATCCCACAGGCCGGATGCTACAGGATCCGGCGAGTGCGTGATGCCGTCGGTGAAATTGCTCATACCCCAGATAGAGTCATCCTCCATGAGAGGGAAGACAGAGTTGCCCTCGTCAAACGAGGACTGGTTGGAGAGCAACTTACTCGCGGCCGTCGTATTCTTGAACTGGTTAAAATCAAGGTTACTCAGGTCATTATCGGTAAGTATACTTTGTGACATGGCCAAATAGCTGCTCGCGGCGCTATTGCCGTAGCCGTCAAACTGCGGCTCGCTGAATGCGGAGGCCAAGTCTTCCGTCTCGGACACATCGCCCGAATTGGAGGTTAGAGTCGGCTCTGTAGAGCCACCGAATTCGAGTCCCATGTACGACTGCGTCTGGTCAAAACTCGAGGGTGTGAAGCTTTCACCCTTCAGCTCTAAGCCGTCGTATTGCGCCCAATCGACCGACGCCGCGCTAAGACCTGCGCTGAACATGGGTGGTTCGTAATCGGAGACACCCGAGAAAAGGTCGAACGAGGAGGAGTACTCGGAGTAACGGATGTTCGAAAGGTCCAATGGCGGCAATTGACCATTGAGATGCTGGAACGACGAATTCCCTTCGATCGAAGGTGACGCTTGCGCGGATTTCGCCATCCGCGTCTCTCTATCAGGTGAGGAAGAGCCGGTCGTTCGGGATCGGTCGACGGATTTGGTTCCTAGGCTACTCGAGCTACCAGTCCTATGCATGGACGAGCCGCGATTTATCGTATAGGGACCACTCTTCTGCGAGGCCTTTGTATGCCTCTGCGGAGGTTTGTGGTGGCCATTCTCGTCAAAGCTCAGAACGGGCTCAGAATGCGCCGTATTCGTACGCCGTCGCCGTGGGGTAGCCTTGGGCTTGGCCGGTTGAGCGTCTGTTTCCGCTTCGGAATCGGACTCTGGGACGGTATCGAGCGCGGGTTCTTTCTTATGCGAACATGTGCATCGTCCTCCGTGATTACAACAACAACTGTCTGGACCGGCAAATGCACTTCAAGGTCAGACTCGTAGGTCTTTTACATATAATAGGAATAATTTTGGAGGGCGTCTTTAGATTGGGGGGATGCCTCACCCTTGTGTCCTTCAACTGTCTGCTTTAGATGGGCGCATTTGTGCGTCTTCTCGCCGCAATCGCATTTTACATGTGACGACCGAGACTTGCGCATCGCGCGGCAATGCTGGCATTGCGACACGGGCCGGCCTTTCTTGTTGATGTGCTGAAGCGGTCGATCTAGAAGGATTGCGACAACGTGTAAGTGATATATTCCCAGTTACAGTAATTTAACGCATGGTCGTAAAATAAGAAGAAAAAAATATGTCCGAGCCTTCCCTTGCCTTGCCTCTGCTATATTTTCTGTCTTCCCCTGAGCGCTGATAATTGACTTATATGCGCTGCCCCGCGGGGGGGTTATTGTAAATGGGCTTGATAAATGGGTGGGAAAATCGAAGTGATAACTAGAAATGCGGTAATGATTGCGCTCACTACTCACCTGCATGCTGGCAATTACTAACCCGATGTCCTCTAACACAGGCTTCGCAAGCCCATTTCTCGCCGTCAATTAACATTGTGAGGTTTTAATCAAGGCTGGAACAAGTTGAGAAGGCCAGAGGGTTGCTCGGGCTCAATAAACTCAAACTAAGTTCGGGCGGGATCAAAGGAGCGGTGGGCGCTCTAGTGAATGAATGAGCAAATCGAGGCTACCGCTAGGAAACGCTGGGAAACGCTGGGAACGTGGGCGTCAAGGGACCAACAAAGGCCCGAGAGTAGC
Organism: Daldinia loculata; assembly: GCF_022478755.1. NCBI lineage: Eukaryota > Fungi > Ascomycota > Sordariomycetes > Xylariales > Hypoxylaceae > Daldinia > Daldinia loculata. Next base: position 433,340 of record NW_026054868.1, on the reverse strand, counting down.
GATTTGGTAACGGTAGCTAATAAGCTTAGTAGGTTGCGTTGCAGCGGACCGGGGCGACGCTGCGACGGGGAACTGGGTAAGTAAGGTTATTGAAGCGAATCCCTCATGCACGCATATCCAAGGGTAGCTGTTCGTATGTAATGTACTTAGAAGTAAATAGGTAGGGTAGGGGATGTAAGTGTAAGACAGGTCAACAACTCGGAAGAGTGTGTATAAGTTGTATAAGTGTGTCTGTAAGTGTGCAAGTGTGCAAGTGTGCATGTAACGGCTTAGGTGATGTGATGCCGTACGGAATAAGTGAATAAGTATGAATGTATGAATGGAAACTAATGTCTAAGACCGAGGCTGAACCGGAGCGAAAGACCGCTTTCGCGATATGAAAAGAAAACAGGAAGAAAGAAGCTCCTGTCTACCTAGGGTAAGAAAGAATATGGTGGATTGAGTGGAGATTTTTCTTCGCTTGGAAAATTCTTTTTTTAGTTGAGGCGATTGCGGTTTGAGAACTCTCTTGTCTCTACCTTTTTTTTTATTCCCCGTCAAGGAGCCGCAAAAAAAAAGGTCAATTGAGTTTCAATGGATTTTTTTAATATTTTTTTTTTTGCGCGCGGTGATCAGCCGTCGGCACCAACACCAAGGGCTAGCTAGACTGCACAGTGCAGCGCGAACGCTTCTCGGCGGTGCGGTGCTATGCGGCTAATAGAGTCTGACCGGGAAAAGGCCCTGCCTTGAATGGGGACTATCGGAAATGGGGTTGGCTAAGGTGGGTGTAAGTCGTCTTGACAAGAAAACCTCCAGGCGCAAAGTAGTTCACCTGTTAGTTGTCAAGTTAAACTTGGACTGGTCTAAGGTCTAAGTCGAACTCGGCTTTCGAGATGTCAAGTTGAAGTATATCGTATACTTTTATATTGTGATATCAGACACGGTACCGCGGTCGAATTTGGTGTGAGTGAGAGCAAGCGAGACTGACGGGAGCAGTCGGCTCGGGAAGGGGGAACGTGGGAGGTTTAAAGAAGTTGAGTCTAAGGTCCAAGGACCGGTTGGTAGGTAACGTAGGTAGGTGGGCAGGCTTATCATCTACAACCTGGTGGGATGAAGAACCGTCGAGTTCAAAGTAGAAGCCCAAAGCGAGAGAGAAAAAATACTTAGTCCTTCTACAGCAAACCTAGCCGGGAATATACTTGTCGATGGATGTCATCACGGGCTAATGGCGCCCCAGTCATGGCTAGCAATGACGGAGCTTGTGGATTGGCTGGGGGGGGAGGAAAACTACCCGCCTGATTTGGCCTGGAAACGTTTCTTAGAATCCAGATGATGAAGCACCGTAATACTCAACTAGGTAAAGGGCCAGAGAAAATAATAATAAAGGTGGGCACGCAAACGAAGGCTTGATTACTGCGTAGCGCGAAACTGAGCCTATGTACAACATATTCGCGCTTGCGGCTTGCGAGATTGTATGTAGATTGTACGTACAAATAGATAGAGCCAAGGTTTTCCACCCCCCAAAAACAGTACCAAGAATCTCTGGGCATTACATCGGTGTTGGGAGGAACTTCCAACCCACGCCGGGCCCAGCTTAAGCCAGCCAGTAGCGAGATGCGCTTCCTCAGCCTACCTTGCCTACCCCTACTTCGTTAGCTTCGATTTGGGAGGACAGCTAGGGGAAAGTAGACTGGGGGGGAGGCTAGCAGGCTAGCAGTTGAAGCCCGCCAAGGGCGGGATCACTTACAGGACCACGACAGGGGTTCCATGCCGCGCGATGGAATAGAAAACGTTCCGTTGCAGACGCACGGAGTGAGATGAGCTAGTCCCTATTATCATAATTGTCTTTGCTTTTACGGTCACGTATTATGCAACACTATTCATTATTTTCACTAAAAATAAGCTACATACCTACTTTAGTTATGGTCAGTTGGGTATGTTAGCTAGGTCACCGGCTTGCCTTTCCTCATCAAGGAATAACGAGGAATAGCAATATTAAATAACGACATTACGGTTGTCAGACGGTTTATTGGGACTTGTAAAGTACGATTGACCATATTTCGGGCTCTACTTCTTTTCTCATCTCTTTTTTTGGGGACACCCTTCGAGTTATAAGCCAGTAATAATTCTTTAGTTGAGCCCTCTACCGAGCTCGGATTGGATTCCTGGCGGGTGTAAGAAGCTTGGAAGGGTATTCCCTACTACGCATCTTACCTATGCATATTATTTTAGGATCTGATTCACAGCTGCGCATCTGTTTTCTTGGCACATGAGCCTGTGCACATGCGGGTTGAACTGTAGTGTAAGTCGGTCATTGTATTCGGGAATCGCGGGTCATTCCGAAGCCTCGTTAACTAAGTCATGCACTTTAACGTCGGATAGTACGTACAAATTGCACCTTTTCGGTGGTAAATGGGCGTTGACTTAGAGCCGTTCTTGACTACAACACCCAAAACATCCAGCACGGCCGCCGTCTTGGCCCTTGGCAAATCGTATCGAAGCGGTTTCTGATAAGTCGATCGTCTATGTTGTATACGTACGTGTCTACGAATATTCTTGGCGAATTGGCTATACATAGGAGATAAGCCTTTGCTCTCGCCGATCGTGGGCGAGATATAGCTGAGGTTAGTATCAGCATGTTACGAGGCTTTGCTGAACCTGGCGATGAGACTTCAGTGAGACTTTAGCAATACCAATCAGGGTATCTATATTAACAACCCTAAGGGCATCGACAGCCTCATCTAAGCAGCCCGAATCCTCTCAAGTACTCATGTAAAGGTTCAGGGCAGGAAAAACACATATAAGATCTTAGATGCCAAGAGGTCTGATATTAGTTAATATTACATGCTTCTCGAGTACTTGCAGACCAGGAAGTATCGCGGTAGGTACGACAGCAGTCCGGTCGATTCGCTGACCAGCGTTGGTCGAGGCGCAAGGTAAATTTGAAAGCCAAGCCAGGGACATATTTAAGCACTTTCAAACGGAGAATGGCAGTAATCAGATTTGATCATTTTGGTAACTCCGGGCGCGAGAGGTGCTGATGCCGTGGCTCTTGAATCCTACGTACTTGTATATCATTTCCCTCCGGCATTCGAACGCCATGGATGGATGATTTCTAGAAGGGCCGCACCGTCCCTTTGTCTAGGTATATTAGTATTACCTTGCTATTAATCAATGGAAACCCTTCGAATGAGAGGAGCATGACAAGTGAAACAACTTGACACGAGCGCGCCTTGAAAGTCGAGCGGGCTAATGGCCTGGACCAGGGCCGTTTGTCACAACCGTGTCGCCGGCATCATGCTTGATGTATAATCCGGATGTTAGATGATGTTAGATATTCCGAATGATCGTCGCCTATTATGATCTGTAAAGTCCGAAGGGTAATACGAACCAGCGACTCATCTGACGATAGCCACGATGGATTGTGAGACTACCAAGACAGTTGACTAGCTGGGTATGCAGGAACAGATGAACAAATCGAGTAGACCCAAGGCAACTCAACTGCCCACGGGGGAAAGGGGAACATCTCTCAACAATGGTCAACAATGGGCTGGATACCGTTTCAAAGGCCAGGGAAGGATTCTATTACTGTACATAAGTAGTTGCTTGTTACAGTAACATAGTAAGTAACACAGACCCTTCAATTGTTATTAACTACCTATTATTATTATTTACATTAGTATTTCACATACCGAATAGAAGCAAGCTATTGAGCGGACACCCCCCGTAGCGGGCGGGCCTAAATCCTAGAGGTGCAGAATACGGAGCCTTGTCGCACACACCGTAATACTGACATCAATGAATTTCCAGCCGGCCGCTGTAGGCGCCAATTCGAATAACGGGAGCCCCGGAAGAGTACGAAAATACATCAAATACATGACCAAACAGTTACTTGAACGTCTTATGTAAGGTCCTTGCAGGTGGGATGCGTTAGATGGAGCATTTTCGAACAATTCATCTGTACAATCTATATCTGTACCTTCATAGTCGTGTAAACCAACCACGCAAGTATTATTGATTTAGACTCGGGGGGGTTTGCTGACCAAAATGTCGGTATGAACCAAGGACCTACGAGTAGCTTACTACATGTAAGTTACATGACTACCTCTTACATACTCGAGGTGCACGAATAAATAAATATATACATATATATAATGAAGAAAAAGATGAGATCGTACGTAGGTATTTTTAATTAAATTAGGTAGTCTTGCTATGTACCTAACCCTACGTCCGTACGCACATGCGCCTGGATCTGGCATATCTAATAAATATATGCGTGAAAGTATGTAGTTATATTCAGGCACAAACCGTTTGCCAAAAACGTACAGTATGATATCTTGATGCGTTGTACGGCCTCGTGCCCAGCCCTACTCTAATTTAAACAAATAAAAATAAAAATAAAGAATTGAATATCAATATCGATACCGTTGGCCGGCCCGATAGAATATTTAGATGCGACTTACGAAGTACTTGCCCCGTTTAGCCCAAGTTGCCCCAGTCTCCAGCTTCACAACTTCCCTGATTTCGCAACTCAGGCTACTTTACTATGGCAGTTACCTACCTAACCCACCTAAGCTCCTAACCTATTTTATTTCAATTATGATTTTTATTTATTTGATTTCTTAATATTTCCCCCCCTTCTTCTTCCATTCTCCCACATCAATTCCACCTTGCATTTTTCTACTCCCTTCTTGCACCGAATCCACCCCCATCCCAAGCCGGATCGCACGTCACGATGCCATGAAAATTTTCTTTTTCCCCAACCTGCCGAAGAATATCCTACCTACTACTTTCTTTCTACCTCCCACACCCGTTCCAATTTCTATAATGCCCAATCCTATTATTCACCCCTTCGTAGGTGCCTTACTGTCGTGGACATCATCAGTCAACCCGACTTGCTCCGATTCTATTATTCCTTCGATTCTGCTTCCGTAGTAGAAAGCAACTGCTGTGCTACGCTACAACCGAATACCTCATCCAACCTGCCGGGTTTCTATCAAGTCTATGTCATTTTCGCGGCATGCCTTCCACCCTGCAGCTATCACTCGCATAGTCTGTGCCGTGAGAAGATGCGAGGCCGAAATCTCTATCTCGCGCGCCTCCCTGCTTTAGCAGTAATACTACTACCCGCTGGCTTCGTCACCCCAGCGACCATCTTTATCTACTTGGTTTCAGCCTTGTCTACCTAATACGTAGTTTACTTGTCACACTGCAGTAGTTCGTCTTCAAGCGAGATGTGCAGCGAAGTTGCTCTCCGTGGTAACTTATTCTAGCCTGTGATCGCTATAACATGCGCCACTATGGCGACAAGCTATCATGCTGAGAATCCTCAGTTTGGGGTTGGACAGGTCAAGAAATTTTGCTGGTGGCAAATAATCTAGTACGCTCCTAGTTTGGTCATCTCAAGCCTCCCGCTGGGTTTGTCCAACTGCACCTCAACCCAACCAAGCTAGAACTCCTGTACCTATCTGATGCGGCGCGATCATCTCGTCCATCACGTTGGGTTTGTGCTTATTTTTTTCCATGCCTAGTTGGTATGCGTGACTACGAGCATATTGCCATGCTAGCATGCCATTCGGCTGTGGCCCGGCATGGCGGATGGCGGATTTCCCCAGAAACCCAACATAGTTCCTTCGGGGCTCTCCATAATCGCGGGCGTCACAAGACCGTCCTAACGGTTACTACCACACCCGGACTTGGTAGTGAGCGACGTACTGGACCCCTGGATCTGACCTGGTCTTCCACGAGCTGGCCAAATGTCTACACTAAAACTGGTGTTACCCTCACAGTCGCAATTCTTATGTCGAAACACCAGCAACCATTACCTACCACCACACAGGATTTTCTGGTGATGTAAGTACAAGGTCCCTTAAATGTGGGCAGAAGAGAAAAAGAAAGAAGAGAGCATTGTCATGATGCATCGACCTGCCAGGTTACGAATGATACCATATCGCTCGCAAAAACCCATATGTGGTATATCGAGCGTTATCAGAGAGCCCTTGGACCGGAAAGCTTGATTGAGCAAGTTGAACCGCCAATGCGACGAATCTATCCCCTACTTTTTCTGCTAAACCCCACACTCTTGTCGTTCGTCACATATTACCCTGGTCTGTTTCTTAGGGTTGGCCACACAAGTGTCTCGCGCGTCGCCAGAAATAGGAGCGAGCATATGTTTGCGGCTAAAATGACGAATGTCCGGGCTGGTCCGGAATTTCAGGACCCAATGCCACAATAGCTTGTGGCAAACTTAAGGGTCCCGAGGTGGAAACACCCGACCCTTGGGGTTTCAAGTACACCCGTTTAATGCTTCGACAAGGCTTCTACAAGGTTTCTAGAAGCTCGCCTTGTTTAGCCCTTTATACCGTACATGCGACTTAGGTCGAGTTACCTTTCGCACTGTACGTTGTAAAAGGCCTCCAAGCGTTCATGCATCTCTCGCAGCAAAAGCGACAATGCCGCCGGCAATCTTGATCCTTGCTAATATCGCCCCTTACGGGTGCCCGCCGAATCTAGTCGTTGACAGGCCTTTCAGTTGGTAACATTTAGGTAGTTTACACATGCTTAGTTACTATTGACTTCTAGCCCGTCTCGATATTCGCTTGCACATGCCGGGAGCAGCAATTGCTTTTTGCGTCTTGCAGCGAATAACAAATCTGATATATGAGAAGGCGATGGAGCCTTGCATATCTACGACCATTATGCAGATACTTTGCAGGCCAATCTACTTGGGATTGGTTGACTGACGATGATTGGAGGTATCAGCTCTCAAGTCTACGATACCTCCCACGTACGAGTCCGTATCTTCTCACTGCGTGTTCGGCACTGGCTAGCCTAGCCCCCCACAAACTCTGCAGCCTTTCACACGCTGAAATCTCATCAGGAATCAGGCATATCAGCCCCAGACGCATCTGTCCCAGCTAACAATTCTTTCTCGTTCCTATTGGGTATGGTTCACGACCACCAATGCCAATGTAACTTAAAGTTACCCTTTAAGTTACACTCTCTAGCTTCCCCGCTTTTGATGGATAGCTTCTAAAGCTTGATTTTGCCGATTTGAGCCATCGTTGCCCAGGAGGGCGGCCCTGGACTTTATTCGTTAAATCTTAAGTGGGAGCGCGGAATTCCACGGCTTGCATCCCTAGATGATGATGAATCTGCAACGTTCTGACACCATATTGTAACGGAGCTTCGGAGTTCAGTCATCCTAAGATGATCTATGTAGGTTTATTCATATCTTATACTTGGCTATCTGGTTGGTTAGCTTTGATAGTTCTCGGCTCAAGACAACCCAGAGGAGTCACATTTATCGGCGCTGGCACGTTGCTGTGCAGCCTGTAACCTGTTGGCTCGTAACAATGGCTAGAAGTCTAGCATCGAGATGGCGAGCTCCAGGGTAGCCATTGGCAAAAAGAAAAGAAATTAAGAACATGCCAGTCAAACGTTTCATACGTTTATCGGCATTCGCAGTCCAACTATTGACGCGAGTGTTTCGCTCTGGCAGAGATTAGAATACGAACCCGTTGCTGGGCGCCCGGATTGGAGAGATCGTTTTGCATCTCCTTGAGAGTCCGGGAATCAGTTGAGGTCACATAATTTTCAATACTTTTTTCAGTATTCGTACCGTTTCTCTTTCGTTTAGCAAGATCTGGATTAGCCGTGATCGTCAGATTGGGCTTCCACGACAACCTGTCGCAGGTTATCTTATTACCACCAATCATAATGCATCCTCCCGAACTGATATAGGGCTTATGAAAGTGTTGTTATACATGCTCAAAAAAGCAAAGGCGGACATAACCCTGATGATCAGAAGGGCTAGACCATGCTGCTGGTGTGGAGTGCTGTAATTTCGTTCATCTTTGAAACGAACATTTAATTTCATTATCTGTTCTTCACTACACGTCGCCACAGACTGCGGACGGAAATAAGCATAAGAATTTGTAAGATGGGCTCTTCCCGACGCTACGGGGACGGTCATCACGCGATGCCGCGAATTCTCCCACACCATTTTGGCATTATGACATGGATAATCAGCCAGTCGTTAGCTGTTGGATCAACTCCGCTATGGCTGTTAAGCCTGCGTAGAATGCCTTTAGATCCCCGGCGGAGATCTCTGCTTGGCATGAACGGAAAGTGATTCGATTTGTCGTTAGTGTTTGAACCTAAAGGCCTCGCTCTTAGTAGATCCGGGTTGATAGGAAATTGCATTCGCAAGTAGTAAGTACGAACACACCATACGCATGATTGAGTAGCAGTGAGGTTTTAGTGATGAGCAAGGTTTATAGGGTTGACCCGTGGTCGAAGAGCTTGTGTTGTAGAGGACACGCAGACAATCGGCCAACAACTTAGCTACTAAGGATCCGCGGCCTAAAGATGATGAACGATATAAATCGCAGATGGGCGACTATCAACCAATACGGTGGTCAGCCCCTTTTGAAGCCGACGCTGGGCGGAATGTTCAGCAGAAGTAACTTGCGACTTCACAGATCAGAAGCAAATAATTCGATAAAGGGTGTACCCCGGATTACACGACGCGGAACGAGTTAAAAATAAGCCTACAGACGCGAGCCTTAGCTCCCGTAACATTAGGCTCGTGTCAAATGACCTCATGGCGTAGTATTAGGAGGCGAGATAGACGCGCAGGCGGCATACATTCGGGTAAGGTAGGTAGCTAAGCTTTCATCGCCAAGGGGTCATTTCACGGATACATTTGAATTACGTACATGGTATCTCGCGTGTAAGATTTCTCTATTCTGCCCGTGCGATTTTGATAGCTTCTGATTCCCCCCCGCGCGGCCCTCCATCAGCACCTGGTCAAAGGCTGGGGTAAGATATAATGGACAGGATAGGCTGAGCTGTCCAGTCATTATCTGCGGGGTTGTCAATTCATGTTTGATTTTACCAGGCCGGACCACTCTTCCTCTCGTGTCATTCGCCATCCCAGACGACGAAGTTTTCTGGCTAGCACTGCTGGTTGTTAGTTGAAGCTTGTCAAGCCGGTTAGCTGTGGGTGACGAGTAATATCAACCTGCAGCCGTTGGCAATCCGCAATCCGAGAGAGTGGACGACGTTTCCTTGGTGTGGGGATTACAACGCTAAAGTTCCCAGGGTTAATTTGATTCAAGTAAGAAACTGTCATCTCTAAACTAATGGAATTAGAACCGTTAGTCCTAGGATGATTCGAGTTTCCCTATTCGAAACAAGGACGATTCTGAGTTGATGTAAATCGGGGGGGGGGGGGGGGGGCCCCCCCCCGCCCGCGGGGGGGGGGGGGGGGGGGGGGGGGGGGGGGGGGGGTTGTGG